>NC_084850.1:98799897-98946726 GCF_033115175.1 Lepus europaeus | reverse complement strand
CACCTTGCAATATACTTAGCAGAGAACAAAAACCTACCACATGTATATAGAACTAAGAGCTGACATGTAAACATTGTTTTTAAAGCCTTTAAAGATTCTAGTAGATTGTTAATCAGGGATAGACAAGTAATTCCAGTTTAGAGAAATGCTGGGTTGGAGCAAATGCATATGTTTGGTACTAATTTACCATCTCACCAGAAATATAGAATTCCTCTATATCCTCGCCAACCATTGATATTATTAGTTGTCTTGGCTATTAGTATAGCTGATTGAAATAATCTTATTGGGGTTTTATCTTACCTATTCCTGATGACCAAGATTGAACAGCTGTTTGTTTTCTGGTCAGTCAGTTGAAAGTCCTGTTTTGTGAAGTTCCTTTTGAAATATTTTACCCATTTCTCATTGCTTGACCCTTTTTTCTTCTTGTGGGATACACATATTACAAATAAATTTCTCCTATCCTGAAGTTTATCTTTAACTCTCTAAATGTGTTTTTTATATGTCTTCTGTTGAACACATGTGCTGATTTCTGATCAGTCCAAATTGTTTATACTTTCCTTTATCATTAATGCCTTTGTGTCTTATTTTTTATATCTTTGCCTACCCCATCATCAGAGGTATACTTAAACATTACATTGTTTAGTAGAAGTGTTAACTTCTGGAGTTGACTTTTTGTGTGGTATAAGTTAGGGGGCAAAGTATTTTTTTTCACATATGTATGGTTATCCAATTAATCCACATCCAATTATTTAGAAGACTATCCCTCTCCCAGAGTGCTGCAGTGGCACATTCATTGTAAGTGAAGTGACTATGTCTATCTAAAACTGTTTATGGACCCTTCTTTTTGCCTCCTTGGTCTATTTGTCTATTCTTGTGAACATACTACACTATTTTTTATTAGTATAGCTTTATACTTGGTCTTGCTATCTGTATGTGAAAGTCCTGAAAAGTCTTATTTTTTCTTTTGCTTTGAGGACATTATTTTGTATCTTCTCAATGTATTTTATTGTTAATTGATACATTGTAACTGCACATATTTATGGTATTAGAGTGTGGTTTAATAATACAGATATATATGTGTATATATATATGTATATAAATGTTATTTATATACATAATGTGTAATGATAAGAACAGTGTAGTTGGTGTGTCTATTACCTCAGGCCTTTATCATTGCTTTAGTTGGGAACACTGAAAATTCTCTCTAATAGCTATTTTGAAATATGAAATTACCTGTAGTCAATCATAGTTATCCTTCTGTGTTACAGAACATTGGAAGTTATTCCTCCTATCCAACTATACTCTTGCCCCCATTAACCATCCTGTCTCCATTCTTCCCTCCTGTCGTTCCTCCCCATTCTCGATAACTACTCTGATACTCTTTACTTCTGTGAGATCAACTTTTTAGCTTCCACATATAAGTAAGGACATGTGGTATATATATTTCTGTGCCTGACTTATTTAATGTGAAATCCTCTGGTCTCATCCATTTTTTTTTGCAAATGGGAGAATTTCATTTTTAATAGTTGAATAATATCCCATTGTATACATATACTACCTTTTCTTTATCCATTCATCCAATGACAGATACATGAAAATTGTTGCAATACACATGTGATTATAGATGTTTATTTAGCATGCTGATTTCATTTTCTTTGGTTTTTCTTCACAGAAACCTTTTATTTAAGGTATACAAACTTCAGGCATTTCATAAATACAACTTTAAAAACATAGTGATAGAGATTTTTCCCACTGTACCAACCCTCCAACCCCCATTCCCACCCTTCTTCCTCTTCCCTTCCCTATTCCCATTCTTATTTTTTTTTACTAAGATCTACTTTTAATTAACTTTATACACAGAAGACTAACTCCATGCTAACTAAAGATTTCAACAAATATTATGAAAAAAAATGTCCCTCAACAGTTTTTTTATTTCTCTTTTTATTTCTTCTGTGACCCACTGTTCATTCAGGAGCATTTTGTTCAGTCTCCATGTGTTTGCATATGTTCTAAAGATTCCTGAGTTGGTAATTTCCAGCTTCATTCCATCGTGGTCAGAGAAGATGCATGGTATAATTTCAATTCCTTCGAATTTGCTGAGACTTGCTTTATGGCCTGGCCTGTGTTCTATCCTAGAGAAAGTTCCATGCACTGGTGAGAAGAATGTGTATTCTGCAACTGTAGGATGAAAAGTTCTGTAGATATCCATTAGGTCCATTTGGTCTATAGTGTCGATTAACTCTGATGTTTCCTTGCTGATTTTCTGTCTGGTTGAGCTATCCATTGCTGAAACTAGGATATTGAAGTCTCCCATTACTACTGTATAGGAGTCTATGTCTCCCTTTATTTGAAAGTCAGAGTTACACACAGAGAGAAGGAGAGGCAGAGAGAGAGGTCTTCCATTAGCTGGTTCACCCTCCAATTGGCCACAATGGCCAAAACTGCACCCATCCAAAGCCAGGATCCAGAAGCTTCTGCCGGGTCTGTCACGCAGGTATGGGGATCCAAGGACTTGGGCCATCCTCCACTGCTTTCCCAGGCCACAGCAGAGAGTTGGATCGAAGTGGAGCAGCTGGGACTCGAACCGGCGCCCATATGGGATGCTGGCACTGCAAGAGGTGGCTTTACCCGCTACGCCACAGAACCGGCCCTGAATTGATCCCTTAATCATTGCACAGTGCCCTTCTTTGTCTATTTAACAATTTTTTTTGTGTTAAAGTCTATTTTGTCGGATATTAGGATGGTTAACACCAGCTCTTTTCTGGTTTCTGTTATCATGGAATATCTTTTTTTCCATCCTTTCACTTTTCAGTCTTTGTTGGTGGGATGTGTTTCTTGTAGGCAGCAAATAGATAGCTTTTCTTTTCTTTTCTTTTCTTTTTTTGCCATTCACCCAATCCATATCTTTTAACTGCAGAGAGTTGAGGTCATTTACATTTAAGGTGACTGTTGATAAGTAATGACTTGGCCGGGCTGTTTTCCATAAATATTCCTATTGTTTACTTTGGATTTCCTTTGTACTTTTACTGGGAAATTTTCTGTCTTCACCTTCTTTCATAGTGATGGCCACGTTTCAGTGTTTCTGTGTGTAGCAAATCCTTAAGCATCTTTTGAAAGGATGGTCGAGTGGTGACAAATTCTTTCAACTTTTGTTTGTTACGGAAGGTCTTTATTTCACCTTATTCATAAATGAGAGTTTTGCAGGGTACAGTAGCCTGAGTTCACAGTTTTTTCTCTTAAAACTTGGAATACATCATGTCATTCTCTCCTAGCCTGTAGGGTTTCCGCTGAGAAGTCAGCTGTGAGTTTGATTGGAGATCCTCTGATGTAAAGTGGCATTTCTCTTGTGCACATTTTAGAATTTTTTCTTTATGTTTTACTGTGGAAAGTTTGACTACGGTATGTTGTGGTGAGACTCTTTTCTGGTCATATCTATTAGGAATTTATGTTCTTCCTGTACTTGGATGTCCCTTTCTTTCTCCAAATTAGAGAAGTTTTCTGTAATTATTTCACTAAAAAGACCTTCTAATCCATTCTCTCTTTCCACTCCTTCAGGAATTCCTATGACCCATATGTTGGGTCATTTGAGTTTCCCATAAATCTCCAACACTGTTTTTGAGTTTCTTAATTTCTTCTTCTATTTTTTTTTGGTCTGACTATAAAATTTCCAGAGATTTGTCTTCTACCTCAGATGCTCTTTGTTTTCTCTCACTGATTCTGTTGTTAAGGCATTCTGCCACATTCTTTATCTTTTCTATTGAATTTTTCATTTCCAATATTTCATTTTGATTTTTCTTTAAAATCTCAATTTCATGAGAAAAATTTTCATTCATGTCGTGTATTAATTTCTTTAGCTCATGGATTTGCTCCTAATTACATCTAAGTAATCCTACAATAAATTTTCTTAATTCCATTTCTGGTATTTCTTCAATCTCTTCATTTTCATATTTTAGTATTGAAGTGTTGTTGTGTTGCTTTGGGAGCATCATGTTGTCTTCCTTATTCTTGTTTCTTGAATTGCTGCATTTATTTTTAGGCATTTATGGAGATACTTGTTGGTTTATTGTTTCCCCCTGTAATGGCTTTTATCTTTGGACTACGCCTCTGTGGATTAGTGGAGTGTTTGCTTTTTTAGTGAATACTTCATTTCCTTTGGATACATACCAGTAATACATACAGATCACATGGTAGTTCTACTTCTAGTTCTTTAAGGAACCTCCAAACTGTTTTCCATAATCACTGTACTAATTTATTTTCTCACCAACAGTGCCCATGAGTTCTCTTTCTCTGCATTCTTGGCAACTTTTGTTGTTTTTTTTGTGTGTGTGTGTGTGTGTTTTTGACATTAGCTATTCTAACTCTGGTCAGAGTTTTGATTTGCTTCGCTTTGATAATTAGTAATGCTGAGTATTTTCTCAAGTACTTGTTGGCCATTTATGTTTTCTTTTAAGAAATTCTATTCATCTGCCCATTTTTCAATCAGATTATTATCATTACTCTTTTGCTTCCTGTTGAGTTTTTTATGTTCCTTATACATTCTGGATATTAATCCCTTGTTGGATGAATAGTTTGCAAATATTTTCTCCTATTTTACTGACTGTTTCCTTTGCTGTCTGAAAAGTGTTTACTTTGATGTAATCCTGTTTGCCAATTTTTGCTCTTGTTGCTTGTATTTTTTGGGGTCATATTAAAAAAAAAAACTTTGCCTAGACTAATGTCCTGAAATGTTTTTCTCCTGAAAAATCTTCTTGTTTTAGAATGTCTTGGCTATTTTTGGATCTTTGATAACCTTTGATAGAAGCAGCATGCCAATTTCCATTTTCAGGGAAATGATTTGCAATTTGATTGGGATTGCCTAAAATCTACAGACCATTTTCGTAAAGAACTCTCTCTTCCATCTACTTTTGCAATATTGTTTTCCATTCCATAAATGTATCTCTGATTTATGTAGGTCTTCATTATTTCACAGATGTTATGTAGACTTCTGAAGAGAGCACTTGTCAATGTTTCATTAGATTTACTCTTAGATATTTGGTGCTTTCTGATGCTATAATTAAAAGAATTAAGAAAATTATAGAAATTCAACTGAGTTTGCAATACTGACTGTATCTGGCAATATTGGGTTAAATATATTTATTAATTATAATATTAAGTATGTACATTCTTGAAGATAGTTTGCTATCAAATGAAAAGCTTTTTATTTTTCATATAAATTCATTTAGATTAATTTAAAGTCAGAAATTATTTTCTGGATAATTAGAGTATCACCAGATTCAGCTGCCTTTTGAGCTTCACTTACAGATATTCCAAACATTTTGCCACATAGATGTGGTTTGTTCTTGCAATAGCTTGTGAGCAGCTTGTCTGGTTTCAGGATTTTTAGCTAACATTCTCCTTGTAAAACTGTACTAGCTAATTATTTATGCAAAATGTATAAGGTGTTAGCTTTGCTGCTTTTCCACATTAAACTGTTTTTGTATCTTTCCTTTATGGTACTTTATAGTAGCTAAGGAATTTGTATCGCCTATACTTTTCTTATGGCTAAATGATTTAGTTTAAATACATATAGTAACTGAGTTTTATAATTTGGGTGCTATTTTTGGTTTAAATGGACAAACTGATACGTCAGTATGAGCTGGATGCTTTCAATTAAGCTCTATTTTGGTTGATGCAAGCACACTTTCCAGTCCATTCACTTTGTTACAAATGTATCTCCTCTTAGACATGAGTTTATATAAATGAGAAACTTGGACCATGTTGAAATACTTGAGGAGGTGACAGGTAGTATGCATGTGTTTCATGACTCTATTCAATTAAGCTCTCTACTCTGAATTCACTGCTAAATCCTTCTTTGGCCCTTAATTTTTATTAGGGCTATTGTGAGAAGAACGTTCTTTGGTTAGAAAATGTAGCCTATTTCTTCCCATCTTGTAGGGAACACTTTGACTTAACATTTTATGTAGATATTTGCCCTCAGTCTAATATCTTATTAGAGTTTACTGAATATGGCAGTATATAAGCTAGAAAGGCAAGAGATGATATTTATCAGCATTGCATTTATCAATCATAGAACAGGCTCTTCCAGAGGTATATAATGCACTGTCAGTCACATCCTTTTGTGGCAGGGAACCCTCTCCTCAAGGAAGGAAAAAAAATTACTGGCTAAGGCAAAATGCTATGGAAGGTTTTCAAGCAGGGGCCTTCTTGGATCATGGAGGAGGAGGGGGCTTTCTGAGAAACATCCTAATGCAAGGATGTCAACTGCAGCTAGGATTCCCGTGCTGAACACAGGTGTGACTTTGTGTGACAGTTGCATAAATAATGCTGTAGCTCTAAGATATCCAATCACAAGTTGTATAACTGAATATGTATTAGAAAACTTAAAGTTGTTTGTGCTAGGGCATATGAGACAGCACCCTACTTTGTTCAGAACCCAGATTTTGGAGACAAACAATCCTCTTGACCTATGGGCAAGAATAAAAGCTGTTTTCCTGTTAAGAGCCTTGGTGTCTCGCGTCTCTGTCAGAGATTCCTGCTGCACTTTTAAGTTTTAAATTCTTGATGATAGTATTCTGGTAAATAAATTTGTTCATAAAATGATTCAAGTTTATGGTTAAGCATAGTTGGGATCTCTAACCCAGTTTGGGTCTTGTCTTCAGATATATTAAAGTCACCTCAGTGATTTGTTTTTATTTTAGCTGTACCTTTTTATGACTTACATCTTAACTATGTATGTAATCATAAACATACTTTATACTGGATTTTATTAATTCAGGCTAATTGTATAACTATGGTTATACGATTACAATTTGTACCTGGAACAAAATTTACCAACTCCAGGGAAGTTAATATAACCTGGGCAAACTTCTGTTTATTGCTTAAATTTTATCATGGTGGTTTCCCTTTGGGGGTGTGGTTGAACAAGACCTTATGAACTCCTCCTCCTCCTTTTGATCTTTTGTTGATTTACAAGGCATACTTATGGGGAAGTTGATATTGGCATATGTAATTTTACTAAAAACAAATACAAAAGGCCAAGACCAAGGCTAAGTACTAATTGAGTCATACGGACACATCTAGGCATTTTCAGTGCTTTGTTTTGTGAATTAAGATTCATTAATTTGTACTTATGTTACCAGAGAATGGCAGGGTTCTTGTCTTCATGCAAGAAAGAATTCAGGCGTGAGACAGAGTAGTGGAAAAGTAAAATAGCAAAGTTTATTAGGGAAGGGACATCCGTAAGAACGGATGGGCAACTCTCCAGACAGGACCTGAGGGAGAGTGCACAGTCGCTTGGACAGGGGGAAGGAGCAAGGTTACATGGTTGAGTGGAGAGATTACACCTGGGCAGGCCAGGTGGGCGGATCAGCAGAGAGGCAGAAGGCTGAGTGCACAGTCCGGTTGAGGCGGGGGTGGGGGGGTGGGGGGTAAAGGAGATGGGTCTTTGTCTTCACACATCTCCTCCTGAAACAAACGATTTTATGGCTGTAAATATTAAGAAACTCCTATCTGAGTTTTCCCTTGAAGGTATCAGACAGGAGGAAGCCTAGCTGGCGCCATCCTGGGTTCAGAGGAAGGGTGAGCAGGATCCCTTAGAGAATTGGGATCCCGAGCAGGGTGTTTGAAATGCAGATATGGGGCTGCATCTGGGAGATTGTGGAAGATTTGTCAGGCAGAAGGGGCAGGGACCTCCACCTGGCAGGTTATCAGGTAGAAGGGGGCAGGGCAGGATGCGAATACTGCGCTGCCCCTGAAACGTTATGGGGATGACTTTGAGATGCAGATGCATATTCTGGACATAGACGTCTTCTCTTTAGGCCTTTGGCACACACACATAGCTCATATCTGACTTCCTACCTAACACTTAGAGGAGTTCCTTTTCAGGGAAAAAAAAACTGTTAAATTGAAGTGCTATAATAGTATTGGGGGATTTTTTTCCACAATCTTAAGAAGAAAAAATGTTTACCTCAGAAAGCCTGACTTATTTTTTTAGCTATGACATAGTTTACTTCAGCATACTAAGCCAAAAAAAATAACAAAACAACTCCTTTTGTTGGGAAAAACACAAAGTCTGTAATACAGAGTTGGTTTGATTATTATGTATTTTAGCAAACAATTATTAGGTTCACCACACTTAATAAAGCATTCTATGTACACAGCAGATACCAAATAATTTTATTAACTAACGTGAGGTTTGGAAAATTTAAAACATCCCTGTAAAAGAGTTAAATCATTCTCCTGTCCTCCACTTTCACATAAATTTTGTTTAACCCAAATTTGAAGTCTTAAATCCTTTCTTCCTAAGGGTTCAGGAATGTCACATCCACCTTTATATCTATAGCTGTTTACAAAGGAACAGATCACTTAAAGGGAAATGGAAAAATAAAAACAAAATTTTAAAAAAGGGAAATGGTGGGGCAGACGCTGTGGCGTAGCGGGTAAAGCTGCTGCTTGTAGTGCCAGCATTCCACATGGGTGCCTGTTGGAGCCCTGGCTGCCCCACTTCCAATCCAGCTCTCTGCTATGGCCTGGGAAAGCAGTAGAAGATGGCTCAACTCCTTGGGCCCCTGTGCCCATGTGGGAGACCCAGAAGAAGCTCCTGGCTTCTGGCTCCTGGCTCCTGGCTTTGGATTGGCTCAGCTCTGGCCGTTACAGCCATCTGGGGAGTGAACCAGTGGATGAAAGACCTCTCTCTTTCTCTCTCTCTGTCTCTCCTCTCTCTCTCTGCCTCTCTGTAACTCTGCCTTTCAAATAAAAAAATTAAAAAAGAAGGAAATGGCAAGAAACAGGCAAGAGATTTAATCTCTGTGTCACTTATACAAGATTCTGCTGGGGAAGATACCCTGAGTCCTAAAAATGCCCTTGGCCTGGTTCAAAACATAATACCTGAAGATAAGACTAATTGGGCTTTTTGTGCTGCCCATCAGCAGCTTTCATTGTAATTGAAGATTCATGTGTGACAGCCTCTATGCAAAGCTGAGATTTCTATATTTAAATGTAAAAATGCAGAATTCTGAATACTAAGGTTTATTTTTAAGTATGCAAACTGTTATATCTTCTGAATAATTACTTTTCCCATGCACAAATTAAAAATAAAGAATTAGGGCCAGAGCTATGGCACAAGGGGTTAAAGCCCTGGCCTGAAGCGCCTACATCCCATATGGGCACCAGTTCGAGTCCCGGCTGCTCCTCTTCCAATCCAGCTCTCTACGGATGGCTTGGGAAAGCAGTAGAAGATGGCTAAGTCCTTGGGCCCCTGCACCCGCATCAGAGACCCAGAAGAGGCTCCTGGCTCCTGGCTTTGGATCGGCGCAGCTCCGGCTGCGTTGTGGCCATCTGGAGAGTGGACCATTGGATGGAAGACCTCTCTCTCTCTCTCTCTCTGCCTCTCCTCTCTCTGTGTAACTCTGAATTTCAAATAAATAAATAAATAAATCTTTTAAAAAAAGAAAATAAAGAATCAGAAAACAGAAATTCTATGAGACAAGGCCGGCGCCGCGGCTCAGTAGGCTAATCCTCCGCCTTGCGGCGCCGGCACCCCGGGTTCTAGTCCCGGTCAAGGCACCGGATTCTGTCCCGGTTGCCCCTCTTCCAGGCCAGCTCTCTGCTGTGGCCCGGGAGTGCAGTGGAGGATGGCCCAAGTGCTTGGGCCCTGCACCCCATGGAGACCAGGATAGGCACCTGGTTCCTGCCATCGGATCAGTGCGGTGCGCTGGCCGCAGCGCGCCAACTGCGGCGGCCATTGGAGGGTGAACCAATGGCAAAAGGAAGACCTTTCTCTCTGTCTCTCTCTCTCTCGCTGTCCACTCTGCCTGTCAAAAAAAAAAAAAAAGAAATTCCATGAGACAATTATAAAAACTTAATATATCAACACCTGGCTGCGGGCAGCTTACATTGTAAGAATAATAATTATTTTTTAAAGATTTATTTTTTTATTTGAAAGGTAGGGAGGGAGAGAGAAAGCACGCGAGAGTGAGAGCGAGAGCCAGAACTTTCTTCCGTCCACTGATTCACTCCTTAAATGGCTGCAACATCCAGGACTGGGCAAGGCCAAAGCTAGGAGCCTGGAACTCCATCTGGGTCTCCCACATGGTTGGCAGGGCCCAAGCACTTGGGCTATCATCTGCTGCCTTCCCAGACGCGTTAGCAGAGAGCTGGTTTAGAAGTGGAGCAGCTAGGATTCCACCTGGTGCTCATATAGGATGCCAGGATCACAAGTGGGAGCTTAACCTGCTGTGCCACAACACCAACCTCAATGAAGTCCAGTTCTATATCAAAGCTAAATCTGGCAATATTTAACATATTAAATTTCTGAAGAATTATTTTGCTTACAAGATCAATGGCTATGATAACCTCCTGGAGTCTACTCCCTAAGTATCTTTCCCAAAGCAACAAAGAACTAAGTTTCCTTCAGAGAAAATCAAAGATGCTATTCTCATGTTAATGAAAATTATGATCTTTTCAAGGCATTCTTACTTACATTTTTCCTCCAAATATTAAAAACGTAAAGATCTACCTAATTCTACTCTTAGGACCCAGAAGCATGATTACCTTAAGGAAATGAAAGCATTTTTTCACAACATCATTGTAATTAGCACAATCAATAATAATAATAATAACTAGCAGTGGTGGTGGTAATTTAGTAACAGTATTAAATAAGCACTTTTTTCCATATTTATTCTCAGATCCACACGATGCATTTAGGGCCTACTGTTGCACTCACCTAAAAGGTAAGTACACCGAGTTCTACAAAGATAAACTGACTTGTCAAGAGTCGCTCCAAGGAATAAGGACAGAACTTGAAAACTGTATCTGATCCTTCACCCCATGCTCTTAATCACTGCATAATGCTACCTCACATTCTAATGACAAAACAAAAGCATCTAGGTCATATTCTTGCTGTTATACTGGAAAACCAGTGTGTGTGTCTACATATATGCATACATACATGTATATAAAATACATATAAATATACATATACAAATACATATATACATACATCTACAAATCTAACTTGATTGGGATTTGTTTTGGGAGTTCTTTTTTTTTTTTTTAAGCAAACCCCCATTACCTTAAAGGAGATACTTCAAGTTGAATAAAAAAAAAAGAGGAAAATAGACTGCGGTTTACCAGTGACAGGCTTATAAGGTTTTAAAATAGGAGATTTTTTTTTTTTAAATCTGCATCGTAGGTGAAAAGATTATGTGTGGTTTCTGCCATAACTGCAAAACGCTGATACTCTGAAACTCGTTTCTCAAAAAAAATTGTTTTCCCTCCTAAAAATATTTTCCATAAAATCAAAGGGAATTTCTGGCTGGAAACCCTTTGAGAATCCAAGTTCCATGAATAATCTGTCAGCTACAAACTCAGTGTACCGTTTCATCAAAATGCAATTCATTTCAATGAGGCCAACTGACAAGACTTTGTTAAAAACTCCTGTTCAGTTTCGACAGTATTAACAATGATCTCTTTGATCGTTTCTTCTGAAGGCTTATTTTGGGAGGTTCAGTGGTAAAAAGACTAAATTTTCATGAAAATTTTGAGTTTAAAAATGATTCATTGGGGATTGGGAAAAAACTCAGATCTACATAAAATTATAATTGAACATAGTAATTGAAATGTAAGGCTTAGTGAATAGTTAATTACATAAGATTTTTGGTTCTAGGGTTTGGCAAGAATAAAAACTTATGTAAATACTAGTATAACTTTAGAAATCTGGGTAAAGTGAGTTTACAGAGTTAATTACACAAATAGGAGGGATATGTGTTCATACATATATGTACATGAAAGAGTACATGTCTTATTTATTGTTCTGTCCATTAAGCATGGATTAATGAGCACATTATGATATAGATGTGGTGAAAGAATATTCAATTTAGGCTGGGCTACAAGTTACTTGGCTTCATCAAGGCCTTGACAGCCATGTTGGATCACAAAATCTCCCCTTCCCCCCTTCAAAAATATCCATGTGTGACACCACAATTATGTTTATTCATGGATTGATTAATCATTAATCAATTTAGGTATCTTATTTAAAGGGAATAAGTGGGCAATCTTAAGATGGTAGCCTTGAAGTAAGAACCAGATGCCTGGTAGACTCACTGAAGCCCCTAATTTTCATAGTTCTAGAGCAAGAAGAAGGATATATCCCAAGCAAATTGCTGATTTCTTGAAGCTTATTAGTAAAGACATTGTGTTGGAGGTGATAAGATGTGGTTGAGAGTTGATTTAACCTAATGTACCATGTACAATCAATAAGTACATGTTCTTTGTAAAATAATTTTATGTACAAGATAATATTCACATGATTAGCCACTTTATAGGGGTTAATAACTTAATGTGTCATGTACTGGAATTTATTATATAAACTTTTATGCATGGGGAGTATGTTTTTATTTCCAGTTAAACACTTATGTACCATCTATGATCAAACATATACTGCAATAATACATTATTAATGGAGAAAGGCACACCATGCATGGCATATATAGGATGATGTTTAAATTTTGTGCTTATCTGGGGCTAGTGCTGTGGTGCAATAGGTTAATCTTCTGCCTGCAGTGCCAGCATCTCATATGGGTGGCGGTTCTAGTCCCGGCTGCTCCTCTTCTGGTCCAGCTCTCTGCTATGACCTGGGAATGAAGTAGAAGATGGCCCAGGCACTTGGGGCCCTGCACCCTCCTGGGAGACCCTAAAGAAGCACCTGGCTTCTGGCTTCAGATCGGTGCAGCTCCAGCCATTGAGGATTTGGTAGTGATCCAGTGGATAGAAGACCTTTCTGTCTCTGCCTCTGTCTCTCACTGTCTGTAACTCTACCTCTCAAATAAATAAAAATTTTTTTTGACAGGCAGAGTGGACAGTGAGAAAGAGAGACAGAGAGAAAGGTCTTCCTTTTCCGTTGGTTCACCCTCCAATGGCTGCCGCGGTTGGCGCGCTGTGGCCGGCGCACCGCGCTGATCCGATGGCAGGAGCCAGGTGCTTCTCCTGGTCTCCCATGCGGGTGCAGGGCCCTAGCACTTGGGCCATCCTCCACTGCACTCCCGGGCCACAGCAGAGAGCTGGCCTGGAAGAGGAGCAATTGGGACAGAATGCGGTGCCCCGACCAGGACTAGAATCCTGGGTGCCGGCGCCACAGGCGGAGGATTAGCCTATTGAGCCTCGGCGCCCGCCAATAAATAAAATCTTGAAAAAAATTCTGTACTTATCATCTCAATACTAGTGATTTATCTGTCTCCAGTAAAAGAATCAGGAAATAGTTTAAGTAGAATTTTAGCCTTGAGTGCTGATGGTAGAATGAAAAGCTTCTCCCTTGCCCTGGGGAGAAATGCTCTCCATTTTTGATTTACAAAACCCAGGTAATTTAATGTACTATAAGAACTATTCCTATAAAAAGCTTTTTCTTGATTAGGCTCGTGAATGGTACTGATATGAGAATAATAAAGAAGTACAAAGTGGTGCCAATTATTCAACAATAGAGAGGTGTTCAGGTTGGTCTCTGGTACATGTAAATATAGGAAGATCAGCTACTAGGATTCAGAATAATTGTTAGCTTTGTGGTGGGAATATTATGCCTTTTTTGTTTGGCTAATTGAAGTACTAGAATGACTGCTAGGATTAAAACTGAAAATAAAGTATAGGACTGTAGTTTGGCATGGTAGATAAAACACCATGTGGTACACCCACACCCCATATTTGAGTTTCTGGGTTCCAATACCTGATCTACTCCTGATTCCAGCGTCCTACTAGTGTGTGCCCTGGGAAGTACCAGGAAATGGCTCAAGTGGTTGCAAACTGTGTTCCCAGTTTGGGCCTTGTTTGGCCCTGGCTGTTGCCAGCATCTGGAGAGTGAGTCAATGGGTGGGAGCGCTTTCTCTCTCTCTCTCTCTCTCTCTCTCTCTCTCTCTCTCTCTCTCTCCATCTCTCTCTTGTCCCATCTCTCGCAAATAAAACAAATAAACTGTTATTTTTTTAAAAAAAAAGAAAATACAAAAACTTCTAGTTTGTTAGAAGTTCATCACAAAATTTTGTAGGCACAGAAAATATCATTCTGCTTTGATATGGGATGGAGACTTGTGAGGGTTAACTGGGATAGCATAGTCTGGGTCCCCCAAAAGCTCAAAGGAAAATAGGACTAGGGTAACTAGAAGTAATAATAAGGAAAGAGGACCTAGAGTAGCTTTGATTGTATTCTAATGGTGAAATGGAATGTGGTCTGAATCAGAGTAGAGTCCTGATAGGTTGTTAGATCCTGTGTCATGGAGAAATCGATGGTGAATAACCAGGACTTGACTGATGAATAGTAAGATGAATAAGAACGAGAAAAATTACAGGAAGGGTTGGTTTGCTGGCTGAAAAACCACCTCATATTTATTCTACCAGCTAAGTGCCAATATACGGAATAGAAAATAATTTGTGATTACTCTTGCTACTTAGAAGGACATTTATCCTCACCGTAAAATGTAGCCTATGAATGCTGTAGCTAAAAATTCAAATAATAAAACAAGAATGATATTTCACATTTCTAGAAAGATATCTGAATTACAGTATAGGTATCAGCTGTGTATGAACACAAAAAAATACAGATGCTCAGTTAGCATTTAAATATCAGATAGTTCAGCTGTAATTTATGTCTCAGCATACATGGGTGACAGAGGAAATGTAGTTATTTTTATCTGACATACAGTTAGGAAAAGTCCTATAATGATGTGTTGTACAAGAAAGCTTCCTGCTATAGAACTAAAATTTCATCATGTTGAAATAGTTGATGTGACCTGATTAGGACTGGCCCACTTCAACCAGTCTCCACATCTGAAGGACAACTGAACCGTGTCCTCAATTACACTTTCCCCAAAAAAGTCATAGAAACACGGCAGTGCTATCCCCTCACATGTACAAGTTTCACTCCAACCCAGTGGCAGGGGGCAATGCAAAGAGTCATAGAGGTCACCATAGAATTCTGGCTAGCAGACAATGCAAGCACGAGTACAGCAGCAATGTGTAGAAACATTGTCCAGAACACCTGCAATAAAAAACACAGCCACACTATGGATGGCAGTCCTTGCCTGGAAAAATATGAATGGCTGTCAAAAGTTGATTGAGTAGATAAGTGGCATTATGTTCACATCACAGAAGTGGATACAGCAATGAAGCAGCAGACATGCCTGCAGGCAACCACAGCGGCAGGTCTGGAAAGCACAGAGCTCAGCAAACGAAGCCAAGCATGAACGTGTCCGTGATCCATAATCATGTTGCTGTAAGGTTTAGAGAACAGGAAAATAACTATAGTGACATTGGTCTCAACAGAGGGTGACTTCCAGGGGAAATGACGAGACTGGGGCATGTGATGCTTTTCTGGGTGCCAGTAGTTTTCTCTGCCTTGGTCACGGTGCTGATAAAATGCAGCTCTTTGCTTTCCAAGGTTCACTTTGGAAACGATGGCCAACTTATTGCCCTTTTCCACGTGTGTATCCTTCCTTTTGCATGTCGTATTCCATGAAAGAAAACATCACACAGCTAGAGAAAACGTAACAAACAGAAGAAGAATGGGGGAAAATCACGCGTCAGATGCAGAATGCCTCATTGCAGCTCTGAAAACCTGCACTGCTACAGAAACATTATTTTCCTGTCTCCTTTGTCTGTACAATATGAGTGACACAAGGCTGTTTGGGGCCTTCATTTACCCTTCTGCCAAGGCTATTTACCGTTTGCTGTAGAAACACTGGTCTACTAGATTCTGCGTTGCTATCGCAGACCCTGCTGTGGGCCGTACGCAAGGTGCGGTGTGTGAAATCCGAGATATTTGGTGCCATGAGTTTCCAGTGAGGCGCTGCAGAATTGTGGTGGCAGAAGAAAGTGCTAACGTAATTCTGTCAGTCGCAGACAGGTTAAGTGGACGAGGGCTGAGAACGATGGAGGAGAGTTTCTCAGAGAAGGACTGGAGAGCTGAGATGTTGTCAGCATTTCCGATGACAAGCATTTTCTCCTTTCGCCTACTGATACGATGAAATATTAAACCATGAAAATATTCCCTAATACTGCACGAACACCCCCTGACTCGGAGAACCACGAAAACGCAGCAGACTTTCTATGTGCCCTTGGAAACTGCGCATGCAGACTTAATGGGGAAAAGATCCATGTGTTTGCACACATTTCGCATGTGTGAGAGTGTGTGCACGTTTGTCCATGTGTGGGTCCCAGCATGTGTGTGCTTGTCAGTTTCACACAGATGCTATCTTTTCCAGGCCCGAGGCTCCCCGTTTAGGATTCTTCCCCTCGAGAAACACCCAATATTTCTGTCTTTTCCCCAGCGTCTATGTACATTTAATGAGCCTCGAGAATCTGTGACTTCTCAAAAGAACTGGAGTCTTACATTCACCTCTGCTCGTACTATTCTCTGTGCAGTATCTTCCCCAGCCTAGCTGAAATATAGACGCCGTTGCATATAAATCATGGCTAGTCACAATGGTGCTGCCTGGCTCAGGCAGAGAGTCTCTGGGAAACAGCAGAGAGACTGTCCCAGGTGCAACACTCCCTTACTAAAACGTGTGTCTCACAGCACATGACTTCGTCGTTTTGACCCTTAGTGCCTTCATCTGTGAAGTGGGAATACTGACCCGTGTCTTTCTACCCTCCACCCCTCGCCAAGAGGCAGCAGAGAGCAACTGTCACGTTGTCCTTCCTTCCAATTAGTAGACAAACATGCCGGGATCATGAATAACACTAACACATTGATTAACAGAAATGACTGGCATCAAGAAGAGGTAGTATTTGTTCCTACTTGCATACATTTGGAGGTGGTCACTTAATCATATTTTAATCATGAGATTATACTTAGAATTTCTTTGTGTGCATCTACGTAAAAGTTCTAGACAATTTCTGCATGAAAGGATCACTCGCTTATTATTGAATTTCCCAAACCACGTACACACATATAAATACATACATGACTTTAAAACTCATATGGGTGCTGGCTCGAGACCTGGGTGCTCCTCTTCCGACCCAGCTCCCTGCTAATGTGTCTGGGAAAGCAGTAGAGGATGGCTCAAGTCCTTGGGACCCTGCACCCGCTTGGGTAACCCATATGAACCTCCTGGCTTCTGGTTTCGGATTGGCCCAGCTCTGGCCTTTGTGGCCATTTGGGCAGTGACCAGTGGATAGACGACCTCTGTGTGTGTGTGTGTATGTTTGTGTGTGTGTTTACCTTTCTCTATAACTCTATCTTTCAAATAAATACAATAAATCGTTTTAAAAACGATAACACTGGCAATAAATAAAAAATGAAATCTCTTGACTCGTAACCCCGCCACACACACACACACACACACACACAGGACGCCTCTGGCTGCGCTGCCTTGCTGAGGCTCACACTTCCATCTGTTAGCTGATTCTCCTGGCACTCAGCATGATATTCGGGGCACATAGGCTTATGTTGACAAAGGACTGTTTCAGAAACAGTCACAAGTGCATGTTCTGGGTCCAGCGAACATGCAAAGAACCACGATGTCTTCAGTCGTACCCTTCCTACAAGAAACAGCTGGAGAAACTGCATCAGCGCAAGGTTTGGACTTCAGAGCCCTGCACTGCCAAGGAAAACCAGCACCTTGGAATTCTGAGAGACAGCGAGATCCAGAAAGTGCCAGCTGGGCTCTGCATACCTGGATCAAAAGCGTCTGCAGTGAGGAGCTGGCAGGAGGAGTTCTCGGTCAGTGGAATGCCTTGCTTCAGGCTGCGTGTGGCCCAGCATGTACTGAGTACATCGTGGGCCCTGCACTCTGAGGGGGCGTGCACGTATTCACAGGTTTCGTCTGCAGAACTGAGTTATCGTTGCAAAGCTCTGAGCAGGACGACCTGCTTTTGTGGCAGTGAGGAAAGAAGAGTGATCATTGCCACACAATAAAGGTTTTGGCAGGAAACAGAGACTATCAGAGGGTCTCTGTGTTTGCTGCAGAGACTTCTCTATTTATGCAGTTTTAATTTGTATGTATTTTATTCCAAAGGCAGAGATAGAGCAATCTTCCATCAGCTAGTCTACGCCCTACACCTCCACCACAGTCAGGGTGGGCCTCTGAAGCTAGGAGCCAGGAGCTCAGTGTGGCATTCCCACGTGGGTTATTGAGACCCGAGACCTCAGTCGGGCACGTGGAATCTAGCAAGAAGCTGGAATTTACAGTGGAGCTGAGGCTTGAACCCGGGCACGCTGAATGGGATCTGGAAGTCTGCCAGCAGAGAGAGACATCGCCATGTTGACTGAGGGCTCCACCCTCGACTTCATGAAAAGCTGCGGCCTGTGGGCTGTGACGAGCAACGCAACTGGACTTGAGCCCAGGATCTTGCCCACGCCGTGCTCTCGAGCGCTGGCTGGCCTGCCAGGCCCCGCACACACGCGTCTCCACCGTCACCGTGAGTAGTAATTCTGCCAGTATCCGCGCACAGGGCAGGGGACAGGGATCCGCAGTGAACAAGAGTCTGGAGGGATCATGAGAAGTGCTCAGGCAAGGGAGAGAAAGCCAAGAAGGAAGGGACGGGGATCCACTAGCGCTGCAATCGACCGCGGTAAATGAAACGGCAAAGCACAGGGAAAGTCCCCACTTGCCAACAAAGGAGTTTCCGAAAAGCAGGAGTGGGTGTGCAGCTTGTGAGGAGGCAGACTTCCTTGCAAGGAAAATCACCAGGGCAGAGGGTGCTGGCCAGAGACCACCCCGCAGGGAGACGACTAGCCAGTGGCGCGGGAAGTAGGGGCGGAATTTCTTGCGGCGGCTTGCGGGGTGGGAGCGGGACGCGCACCCCCAAGACCCGCGGATCCGCGGGACCTCGGCCCCCTCCCCTGCGCTCTGAGAGCTGGAGCCGGGCGCGCAGTGGGAGCGCCGGGAGGCGTCCCGCAAGCTGCGGGGCTCAGCTGCGAGGCCGCCGCCAAGTTGCTGCTGCACAGCTCGGAGTTCCCGGGCCTGGTGGCAGACATCTGGGGCTGCCAGGGCGGCGGCGTGCGCTTTGCGGCCTGGGATCCCGCAGACCTGAGCGTGCTGGAGTGCGGCTGCCGGCTGTGCAAGAAGCAGCAGCACCGCCACTTCCTCTGCCCGCCCGCCCGCCCGCCGCGCGCTTCCCGCTGCTGCGGGGCGCCAAGTGCTGGGGCAGCTGCGTGGGCGGCGAGCACCCGGCGCTGCTTCTGCAGCAGGTGCAGCGTGCAGAGCTCCCACGCCTCAGTCCCCGACCCGCGGCTGTACGACGTCGCCCCGCACTGCCTGGGCACGGGCACGGGCACCGTGCGCAGCGTGGTCGTCCTGCGGGCGGAAGGCGGCGCCCGGCTGGAGGAGGCGGCTGAGGAGCTGCAGAGCCCCAGGAGCGCGTCCCCGCAGGGAGCCCCTGCCTGTGCCCCCATCCGGATCAGTGACCGCGCCTCACAGGAGCTGGGGCGCCCCTCCAGGAAGCACACCTGCCCCCCTGCCCAGGGTCTGTAAGCGCGCGGTAACTCAGCAGATACAACATTCTCTCTCTCTCTCTCTCTCTCTCTCTCTCTCTCTCTCCACACACACACACACACACACACACACACCATTTAAACCAAAGGTCCCCGGGAAAGTGGTCCCTAGTTCGCAACTGCAGGTACACTTCTCTGTGCACCAGGATCGCATTGTGGTCGACGAAGCGAGTGCTGTGTCTGCAGTCGGATGTATTCTTTCATACGCCTCTGTTCTCACAAGTGCTTGCAGACCCTTGCCACGCACAGCATGTGTTTGTTCTGCTCCCAGTGCGGCTGTGTGGCACCCTCGCGCGCAGTGCTCACGGCCACTGCCCCCAGTTGCATAAACATTGACATTATCGCCTGTGCACCGATTAGGGCAGGACATCTGGGGGCCCTCCCAATCGTCACCACCTAGAGACCCACTCTGGCTTCAAGCTGCCTGGTCCAAATTCGTGGTCATTGCATTACTCTGACTCTAATTTCACAGCATTGCTAAGATTTTTTTTAAAAAATTTAATTTATTTTAAAATCGTTTTTAAAGGATTTATTCACTTATTTGAAAGGCAGGGTTACCGAGAGGCCAATGCAGAGAGACAGAGAAGGAGGTCTCCCACCAGCTGGTTCACTCCCCAGATGGCTGCAAAGGTTGGAGCAGTGGCAATCTGAAGCCAGGAACCTGCAGACCACGCAGGTGTGGGGGCCCAAGAACTTGGGCCGTCTTCCACTGCTTTCCCAGGCCACAGCAGAGAGCTGGATGGGAACTGGAGCAGCTGGGACTCAACCAGCGCTCATATGGGATGCTGGCGCTGCAGGCGGTTTCATCCACTATGCCACAACTCCAGCCCCCATTGGTAGGGTTTTGCTCTGCTGTGTTTGTAGAACCTATCTCTGGAAGGGGCTTGTTGAGACAGGACTGAGAAAGGGGTCTGTGCTCTGTGGGACCTCTTTGCTCTTTTCACGTTCCCATCTTGTACACAGGGGTGGTGTTCAGAAAAAAGAAAGTACTCTCTAAAGCCAATTGTGTGTGTGGGTCTATGGGCCACTCGCGGTAGGGCAGGGCTGTGGGAAGCCTGCCTTGCTCAAGATACTTGGTCTCAGATGATTTGAGAGGTGGTGGTGTCTTTCCGTTGGGAGGAGGGAACATTCTCCCAGTGCCCTGAGTTCTCCATGGGGTAATTAACAGGGTGCTGAGGCACAGCAGGTTAATATGCCACTTGTGCTGCTGGCATTGCAGCTGTGCGTGCCAGTTCCACTTCTGGCTTCCCACTTCCAATTCAGCACCCTGCTATCCCTGCCAGGAAAGCTGTGAAGTATAGCCCAGGGATTTGTGTTCCTACTCCTCACATGGGGGACCTGCATGGAGTTCCTGCCTCCTGTGTTCTGCCTGGTGCAGGACTTTCTGTTGTGGGCAATGGGGAGTAACTCAGCAGATACAAGATGCTCTCGCTCTCGCTCTCGCTTTCTCTCTGTCACACACACACACACCCACACACAAATACACACACATATTCCCTTGAGGAAAATGATTAAATAAATCTTTAATAAATGAAATCAGTTCTGTAGCTTAGCAGGGGAAACCTGCTGCCTGTAGTTCCAGCATCCCTTATGGGCGCTGGCTCGAGTCCCAGCTGCTCCACTTCTGATCCCGCTCTCTGCTATGCCCTGGGAAAGCAGTGGAAGATGAACCAAGTCCTTGGGCTCCTGCACCCCCGTAGGAGACTCGGAAGAAGCTCCTGGCTTCGGATTGGCCCAGCTCTGGCAGTCTTGGCTTATTGGGGAGTAAACCAGCAGATGGAAGACCTCTCTCTCTCTCTCTCTCTCTCTCTCTCGGCCTGTGCCTTTCAAAAAATTAAATCTTTAAAATAAATAAAAAGTAATAAATAAATAAATAAATACATAATCTGAGCACTTACAGATTACACCAAGAGGCAGACTAGCTGGATCTCAAGCACATCTGTAGCCTGTCCCTTTTGTACCTTGTGTGGAACCGCTTTCACTCTCTTCCCCAGTGTCGCCTTACGTAAATAATTTAGAACTCACTCTCGTCATCTTCAGGATACACATAGTGTCTTGCTCTGACTACTTTCTCTCATAAAAAGCTGTTTTTTTTAATTTGTTGTCACAAAATGTAACATAAGTCAGACACCACTAAACTGCTGTGTTTGGAGGCATGCAGGAGATTTCAGAAAGTTCTTGGAAGAGCCCACCCCACATCCATATTGGAGTGCTAGTTTGAGTCCTGGCTGCTCTGCTGTTGATCCATCTCCTTGCTCTAGGTGACGGCTTCTGTCACTGAGTCCGTGCCAGCCGAAGTCCAAGATGGAGTTCCAGGATCCTTGATTCAGAGTGACCCAGCCGTGGCTGCTTTGGGAATTCCACGAGCAAACTACTGGATAGAAGACTGACCGATCTCTCTCTCTCTCTCTCTCTCTCCCTCTCTGTCGCCCCTCACCAGTTGCTCTTCAAGTAAAGGAAAATCAATAAATGTTTTCTGAAGTTTGTGGAAAATGGAGTTAAAGATAACGTTTTTTAGGTAAAACAGATTGCTGGGCTCATGTAGTTCTCCTCTAACATGAGCTTTTCCGTGGACATGCCCATGACTACTCTTATGGAGTGGAAATGGCATTCAGAAATACACCAAAACAATGTAAGCAAGGATAGATGAGAGGTTCTCTATGGAGGAGGGGTAGCTTTGTGATGAGTGGAGGAGAGGGTGTGTGTGCCTGCTACCCTGCAGTGCTGTCAACCACCCCAAAATGACCTCATGAAATGACAACCCTTTTGTTAAAGGCATGGAATTTCCCCGTCAGGAATGCAGAGCTAACACATTGCATATGCCTGTTTCAGGTGAAGTCTGTGACCACAGCTGGAGCTCCTTGCTGGCTGGAGCAGCTTCCACCTGCAGCCTCATCCTCTGACAGGCCTGCTTCGCGCAGGGAGAGCACCGACTCCTAGGCAGACGAGTGGAATGTCCACAGGTTACTTCTCTCTGGCACCCACTTCCTCACCGCACGGCGGACCCTATGGCATTCAGGCTCCATACTGCTGGACTGAGGCCAAGCAGCAATGTCTCCATGAACAAGGCAGTTACTGCATCACGTTCTTCTACTGGCAAGAGCTGCCAGCCAAGCCTGTTCTCTGTATCGTTGCATAGTGTTTGCACATGTACACACAGTCAGTATGATCATTTGATGCAGGTGTATAGTGTGCACTGATCAAACTCTCGGTTGGTCTAGAAGTTCATATTCACGAAAGATGAGGAGCTCAAAAGCTCTAGAGCAAAAGCGATTGATTAAATATCGGTCACATGATCTGAATAGACGTTTCAGGAAAAAAGACACACAACTGCTCACCAATATAGGTAGTAGTGCTCATCTCCCTAATTATCTGGCAAATGCAAATCAAAGCCACAGGAGATGCCACTTCACCCCAGTAAAGATGGCTATTATGAAAATGGGACAAATACGCCCCCTTTTTGGACACAGACGCAGCACTGTATTGAGTCAGTTCAGTCATTCTCTACTGATTAGCAGTGAGTCACAAGCCCTTTCAGGTGTGAGTGGGTGGTTCAGATGCATCTCATGTAGGGAGGTGGCGTCGTTGAAGGCAGCGTGAGAAACAGGCTGTGCCACAGCTGCTTTTATACCTGCGGTCTGATCTAGGGGGCTTCCAGGTAGCCGGTGGCATGCCATTCGTGTCCTTATGTGATGGCTGCTCCAACGTTGACCCCCATGATCGCTAACACCTCACATGCAGTTGGCAGACAATATAGGTATGCTTTAATCTGCGACATAAAAGCATGGCTGATGCTGACTCCTGCCTCTGAGCAAGCCCAGCACCAGACTGAATGTGTGCCTGCAGCAGGCAGGAGGCTGATGGGTTAGGAGGGATGCTCGTCCCCCAGATCGGTGTGAGTGGGACCTTGGTGATGGCAGTAGAGCTGCTGCAGGAGCTCAGACCAGCCAGTGGACCATTCTCAGTCTTGGTTTCCTCATTGGAAAAATCCTCGTGGAGCGACACGCCTCTGCAATTTGTGAGCATTTCAAATCAAGTGCTGGAAGAAGAATACAGAGTCCCATACCCTGCTATATGCCGAATGGTCTACAAAAGCCACCTATCATTCTCCATATGACTTTGGATGTCAAAACGAGATTTGGAGACCAGAGCCCCTTAGACACTATCAGTCTTGTTGAGACTCAGTGGTACACAAATGGCCACGATTACCCAAACCCCGTTAGCCTACGCCTTCCTGACCAGGGGATTGACGTTCTGAGACTCCACATGCAGTTTGCAACAGGTGCCTCTGAGTGGCTGCCATGTACACCATGCATGCTCTTTTCTCAATGTAGCAGGCTAGGGGACCAGGGCAGAACTGTGAGGGAGATGGCGATGATGTCATTAGTGTCTGTCCCTCCTGCCGTAGCGGTCTCCTGGGTCAGGCTGGGGGAGGTGGAACCAACAGTGACCTCAACCCCAAAGTAGGCTTCAGAGGAGCTGGCAGCAGTCTGGAGGGGCTGAAGGTCCCAGCTGGGGAAACCCAAGTCGAGACCTCCCAGTCTCTGAGCAAACACTCCTCATCAGAAGGTCAGAGAGCCATGTCCCTGGGAAGACACAGGGAACAGACTCCTAGCATCTGAGAGCGAGCCGGGCTAGTGTTCTGCTCTATCCAGCAACGTTTCAGGCACCATGTCCAGGCACAACAGTGTGACAGGAAAAGAGGGACCACTTGCCTTGAGTGGGTCTTCTTGGGTAAGGCGAAATCTGCCCCTAGAAACACTAGGCTTCAGATTCGGTTTCCAGTGTTCACTGCCTGAGCCTCAGTAAGATCTCCGTTAAATGGGCAGAGGACAAGTGGTGTTCCAGGAGATGCTATTTCTGGCTTCAGTGGAACAAAGTATCCAGATTTACTCCCTCTACAAGAAGCAACAAAGGAAAGGAGACAGCATAGAGGAAACACTGTTTTCCAGGATTTTGCATGTAGTGCAATGAAAGGCAGCCATCTGTAGGAGAGGGAAATAAACCAGTGGAAGGAACCACACGCCTTCTTCCTGTTTTCCTAGCTCTGGAAGCCAGGCAGAGCCTAGGGCCTCCCCGGGTGGTGGAAGGTGGGGTGAGGCATAGCAATCAGCTGTAGAAAGGGAGAAAACCCTGGCATTTTGGACGGCAAGGGTGAGTCTGGAGATCAACATGTTAAGTAAAAACAGCCGGCCACAAAAACAGCACTACTCCAGGATCTGGCTTCCATGTAGGAGTGGAAAGAGTGGAACTCACAGATGAAGAATTGAAGGGTGGTTTCTGTACGCTGGCAGGTGGTGGCTTGGGAGATTTTGGTCACAGAACAGAAAGTTCCTATCAGAGAACAGGAATGAGTGTGAGACATCTCGTGTACATCTTGGTAACTCTCATTAACAGCAATGCCTCAATCCCTTGAAATTTCTAAGAGAGATTTCAAATGTTCCAGCCAGCCAGGCTGAGCAGCAATTATCGTGTGTCGATGCATGTATTGGTTCAGCACGACATGGCAATCCACGCAATAGGCACACATCACATGTCATATGCCACATGATAGTATACAAGTATGCACATTAGAGCTGGCCATTTAAAAATCAAATCAATGAGTGTTATCTCGGAAACGACAACATGAGACCCCAAGGTGTCCACATGCAGGAGAATGAATGGACTGATTACATAGAAAAACTACCTCCAAAGGAATCCAAACCCAAGTAGCAGTGTAAGAGCCAGTGCTGTAAGGCACCAGAACAAAGCATGAGAGCTTTTCTGTGTGACCTTCCGTTAGGTAAGCCTTTCTCAATGTGATACCAAAGAACAAGTCTCACCACACATCCCTTGATAATTTGGAGCTTTTGAAAATAAGGAAAGCTTTGTTCTTGATCTTTACATGTTATTACCGTGTTTTTTTGTGTTATCACAGTGTTTCCAAAATATATATTAGTTATATGTGAATATAAAATTCACTTTAATAGTTAATTAATTTATTTCAAATGGAGAGGGGAGAGAGAGAGAGAGAGAGAGAGATTGATTTTTCACCTAATGGTTCACTGGCTGCAATGGTTGGGCCAGGGAAAAGCCAAGAGCCTGGATCTCCATCTGGGTCACCACAGGGGTGGCAAGATGCAAGCAGTCAGACAATCTTTTGCTGCTTTTCCAGGTGCATTAGCCGTGAGCCTAATCAGAAGAGCAGCAGCCAGGACTTGAATCTGTGGTCACCTACCTGGGAGGTCAGCATCACAGGTGACAGTTGAACACATTGTGCCATGACAGCGGCACCTAAACAGTTTCTTAACAGACAAGGAAGAAAAAGGCTCTGGGATTCAAAGTCCAAAATCAGGAAGTGGTAACACAACTCACAGCCAATAATTCCAAGTTATATGTCTGACAAGGCACATGTTAAGAATATATAAGGGAGCCAGCACTGTGACAGAGTGGGCTAAACCTCTGCCTGTGGCGACAGCATCATATGGGCGCCTGTTCTTGTTCCGGCTGGACAACTTCCAGTCCAGGTCCTTGCTAATGGCCTGGGAAAGCAGCAGAAGATGGCCCAAGTGCTTGGGCCCCTGCACCCACATGGGAACCCTGGAAGATGCTCCTGATTCCTGGCTTCTGGCTCCTGACATCTGGCTTTGGCTCAGCTCAGCTCCGACTGTCGCAGCCATTTGAGGAGTGAACCAGTGGATGGAAGACCTCTCTGACTGTCTTCCCTCTTTCTGCCTATAGCTCTACCTCTCAAACTTTTAAAAAAAGAATAGATAAAGACATTTGTACCCCAATAGTGAAAGACACAAAACATATTCTTAAAACATGCCAAGAATCTAGAGATTCTTTTTTTCAAAGAGGGCTTTCCAAGTGGTCATGAGCACATGGAAAGAGATTGGCCAGCATCTGGCACTGGGGAAAAGGAAGTGAAAACTCCTCTGCTGCAGCTGCCCCACACTGCACACTCGCAGCTCGGAGACAGGGATGATACCGCCTCCCTGGGCGGTGTTCTGAGGATCTGGATTAGAAGGGAAACATGATCACACTGCAAGCTCGCTCGCTCTCTCTCTTCCTCTCTCACACCACCTCTCTTGCATCTCCGCTTTCCCACCTTTCTCCATCTTAATGCCTCATATTCCTGATGCAATAAGTGTCCTCAATTAT
Source organism: Lepus europaeus (assembly GCF_033115175.1). Classification (NCBI taxonomy): domain Eukaryota; kingdom Metazoa; phylum Chordata; class Mammalia; order Lagomorpha; family Leporidae; genus Lepus; species Lepus europaeus. Next base: position 98,920,109 of record NC_084850.1, on the reverse strand, counting down.
CCCTTATCTCCTTGCATGTCCCCCCAACTTCCAAATTCTCTTGCTCATTTCCATTCAGATGAGGTCTCCTAGACTTCCTTTCCTCGCTCTTCAATCTAATGCAGCCTGGCTTCATTCCCTCTGGGGCCCTAACTGTCCCAACAGGTACAGTAGCAACACAGTAACCAGGAGGTCCTAATGAAGGACCCCTGAGGGATCCTCACTGTAGCATCAGCGCCACTCCTGCCATATGTCCATGATTCTCTAATTCCCTGATCATTACATTCTCATTCCTCTTGGATTTCTTTCTAATCCCCTTCTTGCACTTCCATTTCCCTTGACAGTCCTTGTCCACCTCCCCTGGTTCCAGTCCTCAGCCAGCTGTATGCTTGCTGCACCTGCTACATGCCTGGGTGAATTCACTCAGCATCATGGCTTCTTCTCACTGGGGGAGTTGACATGAATCCCAAATTATATATTCCTAGATGAGAGCTGATTCCTGAGCACCAGGTTACCGTGCCCATCTATCTCCTTGACAGGCTGGGTGTTTCCCCAACTCCCTTCAATTCAGATCTCATTTCCACGTGCTCCTTTCACCTACAGTGGTGTGCAAACATCTCTCTTCAATTCTTCAACTAAGAGCATGAATGCCAACGTAGTCGTCCATTCACAAAGCTTCCCTTAACAAAGTCTAGGTTCACCCAGGCCACAATCAAGAAGCAATGGTCTGCTGGTGACAGATCGGGTGAGGAGAGTGAGCAGTGTCATCCCCAGTCATTGACATCAATAACCAAGCAGTAGGAAAGGTGCAGTGAACGGTGCTCTTCTCATCGTCTCTCTGATTACCTGGAATGACCCGTGTGGACTTCTAGATCTCTTCAACCACCTGAGCCCCCTTTTTTCACTCTTAGAAGTTGGCCAAGTATTCTGAGTGACTGAGAAGTGAAAAGTCCTCAGGAGGGGCTCTGTCAGTTTCCCATCCCAAATACAAAACCATACTTGCATGGACATCTTAGTGGTTGCCTTCCCTTGGCGCTATGTCACAAATGTCCTTCCTTCTCTCTATGGTTGATCCTTCAGTGAGTGCCGTGCTCCACATCCCTCTCATCTTCTCCGAATCTTAGGCCATCATTGGTAACTTTTCTCTCCTCATCCCTCCCTGTCTTCGCCTGCTCTTGTGTAACATATGCTTCCATTGCCACTCAAATGAGCTCTTTTACAAATTGTCATTTTATTTATTTATTTGCATGCATCTCATAATTACAACATTAGGAGCATAGGATTTATTCCCACCATACCTGCCCTACCCTCCACTCTCCCACCCCTCTTCTTCTTCCCTCTCCTGTTCCCTGTCTTGTTTTTCATTAAGATCTATTTTCATTTAACTTTATATACAGAGGATTAATTCTATTCTAGGTCAAGATTTCAATGCTTTGTCTGAGAAAGAAAAAGGAAAAGAAAGAAAGAAAAAGAAAGAAAGCAAACTGTTCCTCAACAGTCCAGACAAGCACTGTTCAAAGTTATTGCATTTCGAAGGTAATTCCACTCTTTCTCCCTTCCACTTTTCCCTTCCTTCCTCCCCCTACTTTCCTTTTTGAAACTTGGTTAGTGATAAAGAAGAACCCACGAATGATCCATCTTTTGCAAGTTCTTATACATAACTATAACTTATGCGACATAAGAATATCCTCAATGAATACACTAAAAGGGAATGATTCTTGAGACCCATTTACTAAAAAGTCTCATGATACAGTTCTATGGGACAGAGGTCCTGCATGAGAAGTTCCTGCACAGTGACTCTTGTTGTTTTAACAATTAACACTCTTAGGTATGAAATCAATGATCAGCCGAGGCTCTTGACCTGAGCTGCCTCAGCTGTGGAAGCCTTTTGGCTCCACTAGCTGGACAAGGACATAAGCAAAGTGGGAGTCTCTCCTCCCTTCAGAGAAAAGTACCAACTTTTTCGGTGGCTGCTTCTTTCCACTGGGGTCTCACCCACAGACGTCGTTTATGTAGAACACTTTTTGCCACAGTGTCTTGTCTTTCCATGCCTGGAATGCTCTCGTGGGCTTTTTCAGCCAGACCAGGAAACCTTAAGGGCTAATTCTGTAGTCGGAGTGCCACATAAAGTGACTGTCATTCTATGAGTCTGCCATGCAGACTGCTTCCCATGTTGCAGCATTCACTGTTTTTTAATGCTATTATTTCCAAACACTTAGTGCCAGTTATGTGATCACTTTAACACTTGATTCTATCTATATAGTCCCTTTACCACTTAATCCTATCCATCAAATGTGCTTTTTACATTATCCTCTTAAAATAAAGAGAATGAACAACAAAGAAGCCAAGACAGCCTCCTTCTTTCCAATATGAACCGCTAGGCCCTATACAGCTCCTCACATTCACCAAGAGCTTAGGGCCTCTCTAGTGGTCAGGAGGTCATTGCCTATCCATGCAGAAACTAACTGATTTTTATCCCCTCACCTATCCTCTCTGGCAATACATCCATCTCTTTGGAAGCTCAGCCTTCTCCACTGAGACATTCAATAGTTCAGTTTCTTGGAGCTCAGACTTGATGCCTGTTATTATCACTGCATGCTCTCCCAAAGGCCATTTCAGTCAGACACTAGCATAACCCTTCTCTAAGGGAGCTTCAGAGCTTTGGGAAAAATCAATGCAAAAGATTCCTTGGTTTAGGCAAAAAAAAAATATGAAGTCTATGTATAGAGAGTTCTTTGTAAGTCCTATGGAAATGCAGGATATGGAAAAAGAAGCTATGCATTGGTTTCAAAATTTGAAATCACAGTAAAGTTCTTTTCATTCCATTTTTGCACATTTTCTGGATACGCACTCAGATAAGCCATGCAAAGTGAGTATGTCCCAGCCCTCAACAATCAGCATAGCTCAAGGCTGCAGTCACAGAAAAGGTCTGTCCAAATTCCTCTGAGTGTGTCAACGGCAACTGACACTGCACGAGACCATGGACAAGACAGGCTCTTCCCCAGTGTGAGCTCCTTCCCAGTGTTATCATCAGATTCAGGGTATTAGAGTCCGTTGGGGTGCACAGAGCAGCAATCAGGTCAGCATTCCAGTCTACTGTTTCTCCATGGTCTTTCACATGCTCAGAGATTTCACTTCCAGATATTGTCCAAAATCACCTATATTTATCTATGTCCTTTACCGCCAGTCTACTTCTGGGTCTCCTCCTGTCATTCGTTGAATATTCAAGTGTTTTCTGGCTGGCCACGACCCGCTTTGACTCTGGCTTCCCTCCTGACTCTGTTTCTCCAAATGATATTTTCAAAACACACATTTGAAAAACTCTCTCTCTCTCTCTCCTCTCTCTCTCTCCTCTCTCCTCTCTCTCTCTCTCTCTCTCTCTCTCTCTCTCTCTCACACACACACACACATACACACACATACACCACTCACTCCACCTAGTTAGGACACTGCCATTTCTTCCTTTGCTTTTTGGAATCAAACGGAAATCCTTCACATGACCTACATGTCCTGGGAGCAGAGAGGCCTTCAGGCTGGGAACTGCAGAGAGTGCTCACATTCAGAGTTGTGCAAGTGCTGATCTGGCAATAACGAATGGTGTCTGCTTGCACTTGACCTCCTTGTGACATGGGGGTCTCATGCAGGTCTCAGCTCTGCCCGGCTTGTCCGTCCACCACAGGGAGCGCTCACATTCCCCAGCTATTGTCAGTTGTAAGACATCTCAGTGAACACACATGCTCCCCAGGCACTGTGCCTGTGAATTTTCAGAGAAGCCCAGCAACGTGCTCTTTATCTTCATCCCCTAGGACTGCATGCAGTTAAGGCCCAAAGGATGTCAGGACCTGGGCCCCTGCTTCCCTGCCACTCAGAGGGAGCTGAGGGTCAAATGCAGGTGAGATGTCTACACAGGAAAGGGTGAGGTGTTTGCACATAGAGCATGCTCGGCCTGTGTTGCCCTCCACCCACCTCATTCTTTCCCTCTCCTCTCACGACACTCTGCCGCTGTGCAGTCACGTAACATCTCTTCAGTTCCATGAAGCTGCTGCAGCGGCTCTGACCTCAATGCCCTTGGGCATGCTCTGCTCCCGGCCACCCCGGCCTGACCATGACGGTTAATCATGGAGCCTTCTTCCCTTCAGATTTCAGCTCTTGCCTCACGCAGTCAAGGCCCACGTCCAGGCGTGTGTCAGGTCCCCTTATTACGAATCCATGCAGTGACGTGCTACTTCTCATCCTGCCCTGCTACCACAGAGCTACTCCTGTATTCAGGAACGTGATCTTTGTGTGCTATCAGCTTATCTGCTACCTCTAGGCACAAGGAGTAGGACCATGCATGGTGTTGCTCACCATTGTATTCCTTGCAAATACCAGGGGACTCTGCACTCCCCCAGGGTTCACAAATCCCATGTGGAAGGAAGAAAATTGGCTTGGCCAACAAGTGCAGGACAGCTGGCATAGGCACATGGAAGTGCCCTCAGCCAGAGGGCACCAGGCAGACATGGCCACCGAATCAAGCTGGGTTTTCTCCCCCCTGCAGTAAAGCAGAATGGGCGCCCTGAAAATGCTACAGTGTTTCAGAAAGATTCTCTTTCAAGGAACCTCACAGAGGATCTGACTCTTCATAGGGTGACGCAGGCGCTGATACCAATGAGCACAATCGGTCCCCACCATGAGCTCCTGGCAGGCTGCTTAGCAACAGGGAACCCGAGTTGTAAGGGGCAGACCAGTGCTCAATTATCAGGGTCTCGCTTTCCCAGGTATAACTCACGAGCAGGGCGATTTGGAGCAAAGAGGTACGCGATCTTGGAGGGGTGGGCAGGACCGATGTAAGCAATATCTGGAAAGACCCTCACCTCAACGACAAAGGGAAGCAGAGGATCGTTGCGCTTCAACATCAAGGGTGGGGAAGGTTTGGGATTCCACGCTGCAAGCAGAATTCCAGGTTAATTCACCATGGATTGACAGGGGAAGCTGACAGGGGACATAGAATTCTGGTCAGAGACAAAGGCCTTTATTTCTTGCAGTAAAAGCTGTAGGCTTAGCTTCACAGCTAAAGCGGATCCGCCTGGCCTCCAAGTCCCATGGGGCATCGATGGTGGTCAGACATGATGCTTCCCCAGGCAGAGGGCGGGGTCTAGGGAGAGCACACTGAGCGTGGGAGTGGGGAGTGGGGCTCAGGCCTTTCCAGCAACAGGAGCGTCCTGCTCATTGCACAGGGGCTCCCTCACCCCTCTCTCTTGTTCACTGCAAACAGACCCTGGCTCGTCGTCTGGGCGAAGGTCGTTGGGGCTCAGTATTCTTGGCAAACTCAGCAGAAACGTGAAGAGTGCTCAGGGTCACAGGGTGCAACCAGCCCAACGGTGTGTCTCTAATAGGTCCATATCTGGAGAGCTGACTCAGTACGGTGAGAAAACTAACCGGGGTCTCTGCCTCCCACCTGACCTGAATCTGTCCCTCAGCCAACAGACGTTCCAGGTGCTCTCTGCCCCACATTCTGCTCCATTGGCGTCCTACCTACTACATAGTAGAGGGAGGGGATTGAGGCATCCATGGGGTAGCTGGGACGGCGACAGAAAGCAAGGGCCAGTAGAGGCAAGGAGTACGTGGTGTGGGCTGGTTACCTGGAAATACCTGAGCCTCTGGGCACTGGTGCTCCCTGGGAGCTTTGCAGCAGCACCCAGGGGTACTTTGTAGGTAGACAGAGGATGCGTCCAGTACACAGGGGCTCTCCCAGAGTAGTGGCACCAACCGTTCCCACCAATGAGCAGCCCTGACCCCTTACAAAGCCTGACCTGCATTGGCTTTTGGTGGATGCTTACTTATGCATTTTAATTCATGTGCAAGGCAGACAGAGAAAGGGATGGATCGCTCTTCCTTCCCCTGGCTCTCCTACCAATGCCCTCGGTGATGAGGCTGGTCCAAGAGCCAGGAACTCAGTCCATGTCTCGCAAGGGGTGTCAGGGGCCAGGCCCTTGAGCCCTCACCACTGCCTCCTGGGCTGCGCACTAGCAGTAGGCGGAATTGGAAGTCGAGGCAGCACTTGCTGTGCAGGCAGGCTCTGCTGGCAGTGGTTGCACCACCACACACCTCTGCACCCTGCACATCTGACAGGAGAGGGAGCTGAGGTCCTCGGTTGCCATGGGAACCTGGCTAGCTCACCTGGCTTTTGGGATCTCCGTGTGCCTCAGCAGGAATACACGCTTCCACGCCGAGTTCCTAGCAGACAGCAGTTTGTGTGGACTGGCTGCCGTGACCTGATCACGGGCAGACAGCTGACCCAGTGAGCTGCTTGCAGACGCATTGTCCTGAGCCACAGATAAGGCACTGCTTGCTGGCAGGGGTCCAGGGCCCCTTTCCCCCCGATGTCTGCGTGTGAGCCTTGTATTTCTCTGCACCCTTTTCATAAAACTTGCACGTTCTGTAATTCTCAAGTGACTGTTAGGCGTTGTTGGCATAGTACCCATCACCGCCTGTGTCGGTACGTAATTACTGTTCTGAACACGGAGTGGTCTCATCGAGTGTAGTAACCTTGACACTCAGCACTTGCATGTCATCACCTACCTAGGTCTCCCAGATAGCGTCTCGACGTGTGTATCTTTTCTGTCGTCATGTTCCTGGTGAGGCCACTGAGTCCCCAGAGAAGGAAATGATGGCTCCACGGCAACCAGGGCCAGCTGGGCATCATGGCTGGCAACCAGGGCAACCCAACCTGGCACCGGAGCTGAACAGGACCCTGGGCATCTCAGTACCACCGTCCTGAAATCCTTAACCTTTTCTCCTTCGTACTCAGGCACTGTCAGTGACGCCCAGTACACATGCAGTGTATGAGGACCCAGACCCTTTGCTTTCTGGAGACCCTGCTCCTACCAGCTCCCTGACTCTCTGGGACAGGTTCTCTGCCCTCCCCGCCCCCCAACCTCCTCCCCCAGCTGCCCACAAGGCTGTTGCCTAGATCCTCCCTGTGCGGAGGTTTGGGTGTGGGTGCAGGGTGGGGAAGGGTTGAGAAGTCCAGGGATGCAGCAGGGACTCTGTGAGCACCCTTGAGGCCCCTCCCTCTCTGTATGAGTGTCCCCTTGCAGAGGGAATATTGCCTATCACTACGGAGACAAACAGCATGCCAGGGCAGAAGGCAGTGTGTGGAAGGGAGGTAGAAAGGCCTCCCCTGCTTGGGCCCAAGGGGCTCCACCGGTCCTTTTGCCCAAGGCCTCTCCCTTAGCCTGAGCTGCGGGAAGGAAAAGCGTCACACATTCAGCATTGCCTGGGACCACAGTCTGTGTTCTTCACCCCGTCCCTTCTTGTGAAAAGGGGAGTAGAAATGTGCCATCATCCCAGGATGTGCAAGCCCATTGGAAGGATAACCTCTTAGAGGAGGATTCCTGGAGGAAGGGTAAAGGCACACAGGACGACAGGCATTGCAACGTCGCCCTCTATAGGTGATACGCCAAGTTACATCTGCAGGACTTGGGGACTGTTTGCTCTAATCCTCAGCAGGTCAATGATATTCACAGGCTCTGGTGTTTGACCAGCCCTCACATACTGGCCTGTGCGCTACTGCACTTGAACTGAAGACTCTCAACTCTTGCTATTAGTGAGCTTTTTAAAAAATCTACTCAGTTGTGTTTTTTCTTTTATAAATTTTGTTTAAGGCATACACATTTCATGCCTTTCATATGTACAGACTCGGGCACATGGTGATACCTGGCCCCTCCTCGCCCTCCCACCCACACTCCCACCCTTCCTCCTCCTTCCTCTCTGTCCCTCTCTTCACTTTTACAATGATTTACTTTCAGTCTGCTGTATGCTCCTAAGACGAACCCTACACGAAGTAAAGGGTTCAACAAATACAAGAGAAAGCACTGCTCCTCCGTGCTACAGACAAGGGCTGTAACAAACGGCAAATCTCCAAACGTCAACTTCACTCCTCTACATTCCACTTTTGGCACTCCATTCGTCACTATGGACCAGGGAGAACTATGGTATGTGTCTTCTTGCCTGGCTCACTTCGCTAACCGTAATGGTCTCCAGTTGCACCCATTTTGCTGCCAAAGACAGGGTTTCAGTCTTTTGTACGGCCGAGCTGCAGGATGGAGTTTGCTTTTATAAGGTTCTCTCCTGCGAACTCCTCGCCAACCGCAGCTGCTGGGGCAGACGCTGACTCGCTGTTCCTCACCTTGTTCCCTTTCCTCCAGGAGTTCCCAGCTTCCTCGCAGGCAGCTGTGGCAGGTGCACCCCGTCTCGGCTGATGTAAAGTGCCCGGAAATGACGTAAGAGGGACCTTCGAAGCCCAGTGCCAAAGACCTTCTGTTCTTCTGCACCCTGAACTCTCTCACAAAGCTGAGCCCCCTCTCCCAATCCTGCTTCCATGCATTTGGGTTCACATGCGTAAGGCAAATTCGACACTGTTGGGCCACCGAGACTTGGGGCTAATCCACTAGAGCAGTGACAGCTAGCAAAACAGTAGGGGGCCCTTTGCCCATTTTCTCCTTTTTTCAACTGTTTTTTTTTTTTTTAATTTACAGACAGGAACCACACTTCATGTTTTCATCTATACAGTTTTAAGGGTCTAATGATATTTCCCACCCTGTCCTCCTTCACTCCCACCCTCCCTCTGTTCTCTTACTTTTCTTTTAATTTTTACAATGACGTACTTCGTACTTTCAGTTTTCTTTATAATTACAAGCCTAGCCCTCCACGAAACACAGAATTCATCAAGTAGCAAATACATATAACAAACCCTTTCCTCAAGATTATAGACAAGGGTATAAACAATAAGCAACTCTCAGAATGTCAGTAGGCGTCACCAAGAGGTAATTTTCTTTAATCCTAGAGGTTGGCCCTTTGTGATAGGAGCTGCAAAGGTGTTTATACTTTGCTTCTTGTGTTTTCACAGTGCTTTAGGTGGTTGGAGTCTAGCAGGACTTTTTGTTACTCACATTTATCAGCTTTTCCTTTTTAGTGGCATACCTAGAGAGCTCCTCTTCCCTCCAAAGTCGTATCTAAAAGCCTTAGAGAGTCTCACCTGCTACTAGCCTTCTATAATTCATCATGAATGCGTGAGACCTTTTTCAAGTCGTTTTTACATCTGATTATATTGGGTTTGCTTCCTTTGTCTCACCTGTACCGGGAGTGAATGGTACTTACTCATTTTCTTTCCTTTCTTTCTTCCTTTTATGAGAGAGAGAGAGAGAGAGAGCTAGTTTTCCCATCTGCTGGATTCATCCCCAAATACCTGAAACAGCCAGTGCTAGGCCAACCTACACGTGGCCCAGAACTGAATCCGTGCCCCCCCACAGGATGTCAGGGCCCAAGCACTTCAGCTCTCATCTGTTGTCTCCCAGGATGCATTATCAAGGAGCTGAACTGGAAGCACAGTGGTACACCGCTTAGGCTCTTTTGTGTGCTTAGGAGACAGATCGGTGTGAAAGCCACCCTCGATTCACCTGGTCTAGACTTGGTATCAAGGTAGGCATCTATAACCTGGAGGCTTGTGGACCCCAGGCCTCTACTCTCTGACAGTACGCTGCAGTATTAGAATCATCTCCTATTTCAGTGTACGCAGAACCCATGTACGAAACCATCTGAGCCTAGAGATTCTTTTGTTGAAAGTGTTTAATTGCTGATTCCATTTCTTGATGTTCACATGCTTTTATGCCTTCTGTTGGGAAAGGGGAGTTTCATTTTGCATTTTCCTGTTTGGCCACTTCTTCCAAATTGTCAGCACCTTTAGCATCCATGTGTCTAGGCTAGTCCCGGCACTTTTGATTCCCTGTGTTAGTAATTTGTGTCTTTGTTCCTTTCTTCTGCCTCATCAGAGGTTTGTCATTTTACAGACTTCAAAGGAGCCCAGAAGTGTTTTGTGAAAACTCTCTATTGTGCGTTTGATTTATCTTTTGTTAATTTGTGGTTTCATCCTGAATGATTCTTCATATGTCTCTGTGTTTGTTTTCTAGCTATTTTGGTAACCTGTCACGATGGGTGCTTAGCTCATTTTCAGCCATTCTTCTCTTCCTATTAGATGCATCTAACTGTGTACATTTCCACTTGGATTTGCGGTGTTCCCCTGGGTTGGTCTGTGGTATTTCCATTGCCACCCAGGTTCATATACTCTTTAATTGATAAGCAGATGATGCAAATGAGGCAGTAGGCAGAGCTGACTTCCTTAGGATTTGTTCCTCCTGATGTGGAAAGAGTAGGTCACTGGGGTCTCAGCTAACAGTGAGGCGTTGGCTTTCCCACATCATCACTGTGAATGAGCTCTCAGATCTGACTTCCATCTCCAGGTGTGGCTCCAAAGCACAGCTGAGTTTCACAGCATGTGATTTTATGTGGGCAATTCTCAGTCACAGCAATTTTAAGTCCTGGGCTTACCCTGAAGGTTCTGCCTTCCTTTAAGTGATCCAGAGACCCAAGGACTTGGGCCATCTTCCACTGCTTTCCCAGGCCATAGCAGAGAGTTGGATCTAAAGTGCAGCTGCTGGGACTCGAACCAGCGCCCATATCAATGCCAGCACTGCAGGCGGCGGCTTTACCCGCCACACCACTGTGTCAGCCCTTATACTGTTTTTTTTTACTCCTTGCTCACCCTAAATTGTTGTGGTCTGATTTCCAGATTATTCTTTTTTTCTTTTTTGAACAGTCTTCATTTGTCCTTAATATCAGCCAGGATAGACCAGACCCTACATGATAACCCAATGTCATTTTCCTTCAAAGTTGCCTATGGCTATATTCAGCTCCATGGTCACTCCAGGATGGAGCTTCCATTGAAGGCATGGGTGGTTCTTATAGCTTTTGCTTGGAGGTAAAAGAAGGACTAGCATAATATTATTTGAAAGCTCTAGGATAAAATGTATCTGGTGATTAGTAGTTATAAATGGCGTAAAGGGACCTATTTTAGAGGACTTTTATTTTGAAGTCCATGTGCCTTCTTACCCAGGTGGGTCACAGGGACACCCTGGAGTTCTGCAGTGATGTGCAGTACTCCCCTTGCTGAAAGTCCCCTTGGGGACTGACTGCTACTATTTAGAAGAATAATTAATTCTATAATATTTAGTTTTCATTTTCCTTTAAATTCAACATTTAAAAATCATTTGCTTTACATAGATCCTCTGATTTCAGTCTGGCATGGCGTTTGGCTTTATCGTTCAATCAACAAATGGTAGGAGTCCTTTCATTTACGGAGTGGAGCACTCAAATCCCCAGTCCTTTCTGTTTCATTTCTGTCGGTTTCTTTCTTTTGGTTTCTTTTTGTTTGTTTGTTTTGCTTTCCTAGGTACTAGAGTACATTTTAGAATTACATCTTCATTCATCTATACTTCTTTTCATTATGTCACTTCACTTATATCTATTTTTAATCATTTCTCTAGGTGTTAAAATATACATGTGCTCCCATCATCTACAGTTATTTATATTTTATGATTTTGTATGACATTTAGAATCCATATTTTCGTTTAGACCCATTTTCCCTGGTAAGTTTTAAAATGTACCTGTCACGTGTATTTCCTTTACATATGTTGAACACCCAAAAAGATGTTAAAATTTTTGCTGCAACTGTTAAACATGATTTAAGAAGCTCATGATAATGAAGTTAGCTTATATGATTTATTTATATACATTCAGTTTTGGTTCTTTTCACTGTGATGTTGAACATTTTCTTGACTTACACTTTCCTTTTCCTGTGGAGATCTTCCTTTAGCAACTCCTTAAACGGTAGACCAGATAATGGCCAGTTATCTGAGTTTTCCTTGCTCTTAATATGTATTTAGCCTCCCTTGATTCCTGAAATATAACATCTCCAGATATGAAATTTAAAATCGTCATATCTTTACTTCAAGAATTTGAGAAATATCTTACTTTACTTCTTCGTTCTTTTCCTCTGTGAATTGAAATGAGAAATTTGCTGTCACCAAAACTGATGTTCTCCTGTAAATAAGGTGTCATTTTTGGTGTGCATCATCTCTTTGATTTTATTTCATGGTTGAAATTTCAGGAATTCAGAACCATGTTTCTTGACATTTATTACCTTGGGCTTATCCTATTTTTAGTTCACTCATTTTCTTTAATATATGACTGTGTTGGTTTTGTCCAAATCTGAGAAGTTTTCAGCAATTTGAAATTTTCAATGACAAATATTTTTAAATATATTTTAAAGATTTATTTTTTTTAAATGAGAGCTACAGAGAGAGGGAGAAGGAGAGGGAGAGGGAGTGGGAGAGGGAGAAGGAGAAGGAGAAGGAGAAGGAGAGAGAGAGAGAGAGAGAGAATCTTCCATCTGCTGGTTTACTCCCCAGATGATTGCAACAGCCAGCACTGGGCCAGGCCACAATCAGGAGCCAGGAGCTTCATCCAGGTCTCCCACATGGGTTGCAGGGGCCCAAGTACTTAGGCCATCTTCCACTGCTTTCCCAGCCACATTGGCAGGGGGCTGGATGGGAAGTGGAGCAGCTAGGACTCGAACTGGCATCCATATTAGATACTGGTGTTACAGGCGACTTTACTCGCTATGCTGCAATGCCGGCCCATAAAATGTGTTTTAGATTTATTTTATTCATTTGAAAAGCAGAGTTACAGAGAGAAAGGGAAGGGGAGGGACAAAGAGAGAAGAGAGAGAGAGAGAGAGAGAGAGAGAGAGAGAGAGAGAGAGAGAGAGAATGAATCTTTCATCCCCTGATTCACTCCCCAAATCGCCACAACAGCCGGCGGGATGGGGCCAGTCTGAATCCAGGATCCAGGAGCTTCATCCGGGTCTCCTACGTAGATGGCAGGGGCCCCAAACACTTGGACCATCTTCCTCTGCCTTCCCAGGCACATTACTAAGGATCTGTATCAGAAGTGGAGGAGGCAGGATTTGAACCAGTGCCGGCTCTGCAGATGGATGCTTAACCTACTATGCCACAGTGTGGGCCCTTGGATATTTATACCATCATTCATAGGCCATACAAAACTATCAACTTAAAAATTAGCCTGCTATAGATTTATTGAATTCTGATTCCCAGCTATGGCTGCCTTGGCAGGACCAGAACAGATGATTTCACCAGGCCCTATATGGCCCATGGTCCAGATGTTCCCCACCTCAGTTCATTCTTCCTTAATAAAATACATCCTCCTTTCTTTCACAATAGGTTTGTTGGTGATAATTTCATCATCGTTTTAAGTCTGAAAGGCAAAATATTTATTCAGCACTTTTAAAGAATAATTTTTGCTTTACATGAGGTACTTTAGGAAAAGTTCATAGAAGGAGCTGGTGTTGTGGCTCAGCAGGTTAAGCCACTGTCTGCTCTCTAGCATCTCATATCAGCAGTAGTGGGAGACCTCATTGTTCCACTTCCTATCCAGCTCCCTTCTAACATGCCTGGGAGTGAACTAGCAGATGGAAAATCTTTCTGTCTCTCTCTCTCCCTCTCTCCCATTAACTCTGCCTTTCAAATAAATAAAATGTTTTTTTAAAAAGTTCATGGAGGGGCCGGCACCATGGCTCACTTGGTTAATCCTCTGCCTGCGGAGCTGGCATCCCATATGGGCACCAGGTTCTAGTCCCGGTTGCTCCTCTTCCAGTCTGGCTCTCTGCTGTGGCCAGGGAGGGCAGTGGATGATGGCCCAGGTGCTTGGGCCCCTGCACCCGCTTGGGATGCCAGGAAGAAGCACCTGGCTTCTGGCTTCGGATTGGCACAGTGCTGGCCGTGATGGCCATTTGAGGAGTGAACCAACAGAAGGAAGACCTTTCTCTCTGTCTCGCTCTCTCTGTCTGTAACTCTACCTGTCAAATAAAAAAAAATTATTTTAAAAAAGTTCATGGAAATGAAATTAAAAATAAATTAATATTGATGCAAAAATATTTTTAAATCAGTGCATTGAGGGGGGTCTTCAGAAACTTTATAATATGAAAAAAACTGCATGATTTCAATTTTTTTGCACCAAATTAATTTATTTTTAATTCTGTTTTCTTTGTGACATATTCTCATATAGAATGATCCTGGATTGATGAATTGCTTTTCTTTGACACTAGATTTTCCCTACCCTCTTTTCTTCCTTGCATGGCTACTAGCAACAGCTCACCATAGTTCTTATCCTTTTTCTTCTAGAGATAATATTTTCATGGCTTTTTTTCAGTCCTTACTTGTGTTTTCTCCTGGTCAGTTGAATGTGGTGTGTCATGATAAAGCTTTTTTTAGTTTTTATATAGCTGACCTCCTGAGTACTTACTGAACACATCTATCATAAATTTAAGAAATTTCTAATTTATTATTCCTTTAAATATCTCTTCTGTTCTCTTTTTCTTCTTTCTGGCATTTCAGTTATGTGTGTGTTCCATATTTTGAATTGTCCCAAAGTTATTGGATATCAACTATGCTTTTTTTCCCATCTCTTTCTTTTGGGCATTTCATTTCAGGAAATTTCTACTGAACTATCTTCAAGCTCACTTATTCTTTATTGATCAAGGCACATCTTCTGTTGACCCCATCAAAAGCATTTTTCATGTCAAAGGATTATGATTTCTAACATTTCATTTGTTTTTTACTTGGAGCTTACATCCATGTAATTTACCTATCTGTCCTTGCATGTAACCTATTTTCTTCATTATAATCTTTAATGTATTAATCACTGTTCTTTTAGATATCCTTTCTGGTTACTACACTATTGTTTCATAATTGAATTGTTTTCGATGCTTGCATTGACTGTGTGATTTTGCCCTTTGCATGGACTTATATTTTTGCTTTTGTTGTTGAAAGTTGGATGTGTTTTATGAAGTAATAGGAACTGGGTAAATAAGCATGTAATAAGAGGGGGAGAGAGGGAGGAAGAGAATATCATTATATCCTTAGTATTGTATCTGTAAAGTATATTGAATCTGTTAAAAATTTTAGAAACTAAAAATAATTCAATAAAATGAGGATTAATGATAACACAGCTAGGAGTTGGTCAAAGGCAACAAATACCCTGGTGCCCTTGGTTTTTTCTCCTTTGGACTTATCTAAACATTCCTTCTCAGAAAAAGTTTTATATGGTGTCGCTCTTTCAGCTGTAATCTGATCTATTTAATTGGAATTATCTTGGTGTAGTAAAAAAGGTATGGGATAAGCAGGGCATTCTATAATCTTGTACTTACTTTTTATTTATTTATTTGAAAAGCAGAGAGATAGAGGTCTAATCCACTGGCTCACTCCCCAAATGCCTGGACTTGGCTAAAGCCCTGAGCCAGGAACGCCATCCAAGTCCCCCACGTGAGTGGCAGGAACACAAGTACTTGAACTATCACCACTGCCTCCCAGGGTCTGAATTAACAGGAAGCTAGAGTCAGGTGCCAGAGAACCCGATATCAAATCCCAGTATGTTAGTGAGGGAAGTAGGCATCTTAATCACTACACCAAACAGCCAACCTCTTTTTTTAAAAAATAACTTATTTGAAAAGGAGAGAGGGAGAAAGGGAAAGAGGGAGAGAGGGAGAGAGAGAGAAAGAATCTCCCATTTAAATATCAGTGTTTTTAGTAAGCCTAGTCTCTCTGACCTGTGACCTTCACAAGTGTGTTTTGTGTATTTCCACCAACTGCACGGATGAGACCAGAAGGTCAGAAACAACTTGAATAAGAGTATCCTCCGCTTTGGTTCTGGACCAGGCTCTGTAAAGTGTTCCCCTTGGAGACTTGGCCATTGCTATGGAGATGGCTCTGAGTATATTTCACAACAATTGCAGGATCATAAGGGAACAACTCCCTTCACTTTCACTACTCGGTAGGGTTACTAAAGGTTAAATCTATGAAGTAGTGGACCACACCCCTCCAAGAGTGCAGCCCTGCAAGTTTATTCAGTCAGTATGTGAGTCCATACCCAACCTTCAACAATTAGTCAAAATTAGTTTAAATTGCCTGCAAGCTATGATTCAACCAGTTTCTGCTCCTGTTAAACATACCTTAGCAGTGACCTTCTGTATTTATCTATTCCTGAAATTTCAGGATGGTGGTTTGCCCTAACAAATTAGTTGTCTGCTGGAACCATGAACATTGCTTAACAGTTAATTTTATTCAGCTTTATCTTGTTTTGAGAGCCGGAGCGACAAATTCCAAGCACTTTACACATCAGAGTAGTTCCAGTTTCCTCAGAAATATCCACTCTCCCCAGCCCTGTGCTTAGTCTCTCCTTCTGGAACTCAGATGATTTCATTTTTGTCCCACAGCTCCCTAAGTCTCTGTTCATTTTTATTTTCTTGTTTACGCTGTTTTCCAGATTGTATATATTCTTTTTCTAAAGATTTATTTATTTATTCGAAAGGCAGACTTACAGAGAAGCAGAGGAATAGAGAGAGAGAGAGAGGTCCTCCATCCACTGCTTCACTCCTCAATTGGCTGCAATGGCTGGAGTTGGGCTGACCCAAAGCCGGGAGCCAGGAGCTTCCTCCAGGTCTCCGACGTGGGTGCAGGGACCCAAGGACTTGGGCCATCCTCCACTGCTTTCCAGGCTGTAGCAGAGAGCTGGTTCAGAAGTGGAGCAGCTGGGACTCGAACCAGCGCCCATATGGTTGCTGGCACTGCAAGCAGCAGCTTTACCCTGTAAGCCACACCGCTGGCCCCCAGATTGTATATATTCTATTGATTTGTATCCAAAATCACTAATGCTATCTTCTATCACCTCCATTCTACTTTGGAACTCACCCAGCAAGTTTTTCTTGTTGTTGTTTACTGTATTTTTTAGTTGTATCATTATCATTTTGGCTTTTTCTATCATTTCTATGACTTGACAGAGATTTTCTATTTTTCATTCATTTCACAGTAATCCATAATGACCTGCTCAAGTGATTTTATACTGGTCACTTTATTTTTTTTTTAACTTTTATTTAATGAATATAAATTTCCAAAGTATAGCCCATGGGTTACAATGGCTTCCTCCCTCCCATAACTTCCCTCCCGCCCGCAATCCTCCCCCTTCCCGCTCCCTTTCCCCTTCCATTCATGTAAAGATTCATTTTCAATTCTCTTTGTATACAGAAGATCAGTTTAGTATATATTAGGTAAAGATTTCAACATTTTGCCCATATAGCAACACAAAGTGAAAAAACTACCATTGGATTACTAATTATAGCATTAAATAGTAATGTACAGCACATTAAAGACAGAGATCCTACATAATTTTTTTTTCAAATTAATTAATTTTCTATGCCATTTCCATTTTAACACCAGGTTGTTTTTTTTTCATTTCCAATTCTCTTTATATACAGAAGATCTATTCAGTATATAATTAGTAAAGACCTCATCAGTTTGTGCCCACACAATAGCTTTTAAAATCTTTAACTCTGTTTGTAGATTGCCAATTGATTTGAGTTGCTTTTTCTTTTTAGTAACCTCAGTTAACCATACTTTCTCTCAGTTGGTACTGTTAATACATTATTGGCTTCATCTGTTTACAGAGCCATCCCAAAGTATTGAATACAATAAAAGTGGCTGGAAAAAGTCTATAGGAACCTATAGGAGGACAGCTAAACACAGAACCAACAATGCTTTAGTTTATGAGCAGCAAATCATATATAACTGTGGATGACAAAAGACTTTAAGTTGCCATGTTTAAAATTATAAACTCATCAACCAACAAGAGGCACTTGCTTACTTCACATATACTGGTCACTTTAATGTCTTTGTGAGATTCTCCCAACATTTATTCATTTCTCTTGGTGTCAGTTGATTAAATTTTCTCATTTGAGTCAGGATATCCCAATCCTAGTTATGATAAATAACTTAATTGTGTCCTGTGTATTTTAGACAGTATGTAAAGAGACTCTTGATTCTGTTACATATGTTATTCTTGCATGCATTTGCTCTGTGAAGGTTTGGCCTATTGGTTCTGTCCTACTTTCATGGACTATAATTCCAGTGCTGTTTGGTTTAATGAGTCTTTGCAATACATTGTTCTGGTTCCACCTGAGTTCCTGGTGGATTGGATTGCTGATGGAGCTTTACCCACTATGCCACAATGCTGGTCCCTTTACTTCTTTGTTTTCAAGTTTATGTTATTTATTTTTGTCTATGCACATTGGCATTTCTATGTTGCACACCTCAGGCACCTAATTCAGGACATTTGAGTGATAAAAAGAAAACTCTTCAGAATTTATTACAGCGTAGAGCTTCAAATTCTTAGGTCCCTAGCCAGTCCAACTTATATTCACCTTTCAGAGTTCTTTAATGATTGTCTGCTGCATTATTTTTAAGGTAATTACTTGCATTTGAATGAGAGGAGCACGAAAAAATGGGTCTACATTGTCTTGTCCACCAACCAGAAGTTTTTATAGCGATATTTATAATTAATATTTATTCATATTTGTAAACATTTTTTCATTTACATAGTATCCATTAATGCCTTACTATGAACAATAACTGAATTAGGAAATCCCTCTTCCCTTCTTCCATGTTTACCTTAATAATGTTAAATCTACAATGGTACTTCAAAACATTTGTGGAAAATGGAATTAAAGATAAATTCATTTTGGTTCAAAAATATTGAAATCCTTGCATGGAATAAATATTTCCAGGAATTTTTAAGTATTATTATATTTACATCTGTTTCACTTGACTTTTTAGTTCTGTGATGATTTAATTCTCAACACCAGTCCTTTTGCATGAGATACTCTATTCATATATTGGTTGAGTGAAATATATACCCTATCAAATTATTTATAATAAAATCATCAAAATAATGCATATTCAGAATACTATTTCCATGGCTTTTAAATTGGAATGACAGGGCCCACGCCTTGGCTTAACAGGCTAATCCTCTGCCTTACGGCGCCGGCACACTGGGTTCTAGTCCCGGTTGGGGCGCCGGATTCTGTCCCGGTTGCCCCTCTTCCAGGCCAGCTCTCTGCTATGGCCTGGGAAGGCAGTGGAGGATGGCCCAAGTGCTTGGGCCCTGCACCCTCATGGGAGACCAGGAGAAGCACCTGGCTCCTGGCTTCGGATCAGCGAGATGCGCCGGCCGCAGCGGCCATTGGAGGGTGAACCAACGGCAAAAAGGAA
Source organism: Lepus europaeus (assembly GCF_033115175.1). Classification (NCBI taxonomy): domain Eukaryota; kingdom Metazoa; phylum Chordata; class Mammalia; order Lagomorpha; family Leporidae; genus Lepus; species Lepus europaeus. Next base: position 98,901,135 of record NC_084850.1, on the reverse strand, counting down.
GACCTTTCTCTCTGTCTCTCTCTCTCACTATCCACTCTGCCTGTCAAAAAGAAAAAAAGAAGAAGAAAAAAATAAATTGGAGTGACAAATTGGTTGGGTGAAAGAAGTGATTGGGTCATACTTTCTTCCTTGAAGACTTTGTAGGTTTTGTTCCATAAAAAATATGTTCCGTTGAGACTAGGGTTGTGGCGTAGTGGATAAAGTGTCTACCTGCAATGCTGGCATCCCATATGGATGTCAGTCCATGTTCCAGCTGCTCCACTTTGGATCCAACTCCCTGCTAGTGATCTGGTAAAATCAATGGAAGATGGCTCAAGTGTTTGGAACCCTTCCCCCAAATGAGAGACCTGAAAAAAGCTCCTGGCTCCTGGCTTCAGTCTGGCCCAGCCCTGACCATTGTGGCCATCTGGGGAGTGAACCAGTAGACTCATTCTCTCGCTCTCTCTCTCTCTCTCTCTTTGTGTGTGTAACTCTTTCAAATAAATAGATCTAAAAAAATTGTCTCCTTAACCACAACATTATACTGTGTCTGGTAGGACAAGGCTCTAATATTAATATTTTCTTGATTAATATTAAAGCTAAGCCTGCATACTTATTCCTAAGAATTTTTTAAATGAAGAAAGCCTAAGGTTTATGTTAAGATACCCATGTCCCTCATGGTAGTACCTGGGTTCAATATCTGGCTTTGGCTACTGATTTCAGCTTCCTGTTAATGCAGATCCTGGGAGTCAGTGGTGATAGCTTAAGTAGTTGACTTCCTGCCACCCATCTGGGAGACCTGGATTCAGTTTCTGGCTCACAGTTTTGGCTCATGTGGCCATTGTGGGCATTTTGGAGATTTAACCTCTCCCTCTTCCTCTCAAATAAAAAATGTACAAGTGGCCATTTTCACTTCCAGCTGCGACGGTTATGAAGAGCTTGTTATAATTCTATTAATCACAAAGAAAAAGTAATACATCAGGATGAAAGAGAAGTTTTGTTTTCAGGTGTCACATAAATTATTTCATGCCTAGGAAGTCAGGATAGAAGAATCTGGGGGGTAAGGGAGTTCCTTAAGAGGAATTCAACAACCCTGTGCTCTAGTTTCTCTCAGACAATTTGCTGCATCCTAACTCCCTCTCAGATGTGGAAAAGAGATCAGACCTGCAGAAAACTCACAGTGCCAGGGAAACAAAGCTTGGAGTCCCAACTTCCAAACCAGCCATATTTGAGAAGTCAAGATCCCAGGAAGAAGAAAAGCAGGCAGGAGTGACCCCTGGAGGCGGTGGTTTTCTTCCTTGGAGCACCGCGCACACTTCTCCCAGGGAGGACACGGCTGCCAGTACATAGCAGTCTCGAAGGATTTCTCAGTAGTCACATGTCACTGGATAACAAAACAGTGAATTCAGAACTCACTCAAGAGAGTAGCCCGCGGAGAACACCCCAGACTCTCATTTGGGGACCCTGGCTTTTCCCAGGAGCAGGGGAAACCAGAGGGGGGCAAAGCCTTAAAAGTCCTAAGCATCCTTGATGCAGCTGAGTCCCTGATTGGCTGGATGTGATTGTCTCCCGACAATCAGCCTGTTAGAAGACAGAGTGAGTCTTCCATGAGCGGAGATAGCATCATCCAGCGACCATAAACTCTTTCATACACACTGCTTGACATTTAATTCAGACATATCAAGAAATAAGTAGGGGCTGTGCTGTGGCGTAGGGGGTAAAGCCACTGCCTGCAGTGCCAGCATCCCATATAGGTTCAGGTTCGAGTCCTGGCTGCTCCACTTCTGATCCAGCTCCCTGCTAATGCACCTGAGAAAGCAGTAGAAGATGGCCCAAGTTTTTGGGCCCCTCTAGCCACCTGAGAAACTCAGGAGAAGCTTCTGGCTCCCGGCTTCAGATCAGCCCAGCTCTGGCAGTTGCAGCCATTTGGGGAGTGAACCAGCAGATGGAAAACCTTATTCTCTGTCTCTCCCTCTCTCTGTCTGTTACTCTTCCTCTCATGTAAATAAATAAATCTTTCAAAAGTAAGAAAAGAAACAAGTGAAGAGAAGGAAAAAATGAAAGAAAATACCCACAGCATCTCAATATTGGAATTACCAGACATGGATGGTATAACTATGATTGATAAGTTCAAGAATATAGAAAACCAAATTGAAAAATCGTTAGAAAACCAGCCTTTAAAAGTCAATCAAGGGGCCAGCGCTGTGGCTTAGTGAGTAAGGCCACCTGCAGTGTCAGCATCACATATGGGCACCAGTTCAAGTCCCAGCTGCTCTACTATGGCCTGGAAAAGCAGTGGAAGATGATCCAAGTCCTTGGGCCCCTGCACCCATGTGGGAGACCCGAAAGAAGCTCCTGGCTCCTGGCTTTGGATTGGCCCAGCTCTGGCTGTTGTGACCACTTAGGGATTGAACCAGCAATGGAAGATCTCTCTCTCTCTCTCTCTCTCTCTCTCTGCTTTTCAAATAAATAAATAAATCCTTTTAAAAAATCAATCAAATACATACACTGAAAATGGAGAACTGAAAAATACTGGAAGCATCAGAACACAGGTGGTAGCTTAAATGATTGGGGCATTTAAAAAACACAAAAAATATAAAATTATTATAAAATATATGTCTATGTGTAAAATAAAAAAATAAATTTAAAAAAATTAAAAATAATGAATTTTTCTCCAGGATGTTTTAAACTTTGTTTCAAAACTTATGTTTATCATCAAGTAACAAATGAAAATTATATATGTTAAAAGTGTGCAACATGTTGTTTTGAAATATGTATGCATTGTGGAATGGTTGAATTTACTTAATTAATATAAGCATTACCTCACATGCTTATTAATTTTTGTAGTGAGGACAATCAAAATCTACCTTTTGGAAATTTCCAAGACCTAGTAGTTTATACTGGTGCACACAAAATTCCTTTAGAACTACTATGGACTCAAAGTGTAACCACACTTGGTGTGGTTTAAATGCATGTTAGCTATTTTTCTTTTTAAAAATATTTATTTATTTGAAAATCAGAGTTACAGAGAGAGAGGAAGAGAGGGAGAGAGAGAGGGATCTTCCTTCTGCTGGTTCACTCCCCCAGATGGCCGCAATGGCCAGTGCTGAGCCAAGCTGAAGCCAGGAGCCAGGAGCTTCTTCTAGGTCTCCCACATGGCAGGAGCCCAAGCACTTGAGCCATCCTTCACTGCTCTTCCTAGTCCATTAGCAAGGAGCTGGATAGGAAGTGGAGCAGCCAACCACGAACCTGCCCCCATATGGGATGCTTTACTCGCAACGCCACAATGCCAGCCCCTATTTCTCTTTTTGACATTCACCAACATGATGCAAACTCATACTCTGAATCTGTCCACTAGAACACGGGGGCACTCACAAACCAGGTCCTTCATGAACAGGTGCTAATGGGTGTCAGATGACTCAGTGAGGTGTGTTGACATCATGCTTGACTATTGTATGCTAACGTTAGAATACTGTGTCTGCCCCTCCACCAGATGTCTAAAGCTGACATTTCCACCTACTGTCTCTGATGCTATTCGAGTGTTACTGCATTTGGAGTCAGAAAACTTCAGGCTCCCTCGCCTTGATTGGATCTTTTCACTTTATTGGGGAATGAGTGAACTCAACTGGGTTTATGAATGTGATTAACTTTTGGCTTCCAAAATTCATTTCCTCACATTACCTTAAATTATCACTCACACTGTTTGATTTGTGCTTGTCTGTGCTGTTATCTGCTATTTCGGTTTCTCAGAACTTTGCACATATCAAATTTCCTCTTTCCCTACGGCATCTCCTACTTACCATAGTACCAGTGCTCCTGTTTGTTGGTTAATCACTGAGAGTTTCTTCTCTGCTTCTTAGCTTCAATGTTTTCTTCCCAATATGGGTGTGCATTCTAAGTGTTTGGGGCTTTGCCACATCAAGACCTGTTAGTGAATCTTTAATTTCCTCCAATGTAATTTTCTGATTTCTAATGTGGAGCTAAGAACTTGATTTCTGATGTCATTGTCAAGTGAGCTTGATAAAAAAAATTATTAGCACATTAAGAAACATACAAATCCTGTGATGTGTAAAATATCTGCACCCATGATTACTTGGATATAGGTTGTCCCATAAAAAGTATTGGATTAAATATAGGGGAGTTAGACAATCCCTTGAATTCCTCTGAGAAAACAGTACAGTATTTGTTCTCTGTTGGCTAAGATGTATGCAGGGATTGGTTTGTTATCATGTTCAACTATATTCTTTCTTCCTCCAACACCCAAATTAAACTGCTTTCATGTGGGGTATTCCCTCAGTAGGCTATCAGGCAGCTCTGTTCTTGCTGAGGGTGTTTCACCAAATGTTATTGTAGTGATTGAAAGTGAGAAGCATACTGAGTGATGAAAAATCCCAGTTCTGGGAGCTCTTCACGTTCTCCATGTTTCTCGTGCATGATTTACCCTTAAAACCGCAGTACTACTGTCAGAGTTGGCTTTTGCAGATCCGTTGTCACCTAGAATTGGAAGTATTTTATGAGTTGTAGTGTAGACATTGAGGGGAGGAGAACTGTTTTAGAATGGAAATGTATTCTCTATTTTAACCTCAAAATTGGGCTATTCTCTGAGTGGGATACTCTCATACTTGGCTATCAGGCGTTTCAGCACTGGTTAAGGTTGCTGTCCCACTCTTTACTGTAGTAATGGTAGGTTGTGGTGGTTTATGATGGAGTTGCTTACGTGACATATAATTCTAACCTCTGCAGTTCTTTGTGTTCTCCAGGTATCCTTGTGGATAACACCCCAGGGTGTAGCCTTAGGTATGGATTCAAATAAATCTGACGGTAACAGAAAACGTCTACTCAGACATTAGGCCCCCTCAATGCAGTTGCTATGGGAGATGATGCATCCTGATCGTGTTGTTGCCATGGTAACTGGTGCACTTGACCCAGTCTCATTCAGACTTGACACACCAAAGGCAGCTTTTCCTTAGCAGCCACCACCCCTTCCTTTGTCAGTTCAGGATGAGAAAATAGAGCCAACAACATTCTTTCCCCAAAGATACTCACTACCTTATAACTCCATAATTAGGAAACAATTCTTTCTGGAATTTTTATTATCGCTAACAGATGTGTACATATGTAGAGCATTTGTAATGAGGATGTGGTGGATGGAGCACATCAATTTCCTCACAAATTATTGGAGGAGCACCCAGGTCATATATTATTCATGAGTGGAATGAACTGAAATAAGGCTAGATAGTGCTTATTCAAGGACTCTGTACCAGCATTCTCCACTTCTTGTTCCTTATGGGTAACTTGATATTAAATATTAGCTTATTATTGTATGTATAATAAATCTAAAGTAATGAATATATGAGATAATGGTATCACAACAGAAACAGAGAACAGATAACCTAGTAGATGAGAAATGGTATGTCAAAGTAATTTTAATTTACATTTCTGTTACAATGAGTAGACCTGATCATCTTTTCATTTATTTGAGGGGATTTATGTATCTTTTTTTAAAAAAACATTTTATTTTCATTTATTTGAAAAACAGAGTGACACAGAGAGAGACAAAGTAGGAGGTGGGAGAGAGAGAGAGAGAGAGAGCTCTTCCATCCACTGATTCACTCCCCAAATGGCTGCAACAGCCAGGGCTGGGCCTGGCAGAAGCCAGGAGCCAGGAACTCCATCTTGGTCTTCTACGTGGGTGCAATGGCCCCAAACATTTGGACCATATTCAGCTGCCTTCCCAGGTGCAGCCGGGACCCAAAGTAGTGCTCAGATATGTGATACTGGTGTCTTAACAACCAATGCCACAGCGGCTTAACAACCTGTGCCACAATGCCGTCCTCTGTATATCGATTTTTTTTTTTACAGGCAGAGCTGACAGTGAGAGAGAGAGACAGAGAGAAAGGTCTTCCTTTTCCGTTGGTTCACCCTCCAATGACCACTGTGGCCGGCATGCTGCGGCCGGTGCACTGCGCTGATCTGAAGCCAGGAGCCAGGTGCTTCTTCTGGTCTCCCATGTGGGTGCAGGGCCCAGGCACCTGGGCCATCCTCCACTGCACTCTCGGGCCACAGCAGAGAGCTGGCCTGGAAGAGGGGCAACTGGGACAGAATCTGGAGCCCTGACCGGGACTAGAACCCGGTATGCCAGCACCACAGGCAGAGGATTAGCCTAGTGAGCCGTGGCGCTGGCCTGTATATCGATTTTGTAAAGTATTTATTCATATCTTTTGTCAATTTATGTAATGAGTTTATGGTCTTTTTACTTGACTTTAAACAGTATTTTACCTTTATTGAGAATATTAGCCCTTCATCTTTTTCTATGTTTTGAAAATATTTTCTCCAAATTTGTTATTTGATTTTTATTTGCTTGTCTTTTTCTTTTCATTTCAAGCCAGGCCAAAATGTTTCTTTTTTGTTATAGGGAAGTCATTTATCAATGTTTTTCTTTGATTGTGTCTGGATTTTGATTTCTTGATAGAAGTCCTTCTTTCTACACTACCAAGTTATTGGAGAATTCACTCATACTTTTTTCTAGTATTAAAGAGTTCCATTTTTTTAAAGATTTATTTATTTATTTATTTGAAAGGCAGAGTTACACACAGAGAGAAGGAGAGGCAGAGAGAGAAAGAGGGGGAGAGAGAGAGAGAGAGTCTTCCATCTGCTGGTTCCCTCCCCAATTAGCCACAATAGCCAGAGCTGTGCCTATCTGAAGCCAGGAGCCAGGAGCTTCTTCCCGGTATCCCACGTGGGTGCAGGGGCCCAAGGACTTGGGCCATCCTCCACTGCTTTCCCGGCCATAGCAGAGAGCTAGATCAGAAGTGGAGCAGCCGGAACTCAAACCGGTGCCCATATGGGATGCCAGCACTGCAGGTGGCAGCTTTACCTGCTACACCACAGCGCTGCCCCAAGAACTCCATTTTTTTTTAAACACAAGTCTCTAAGCCATTTGGAAATTATTAATTTTATGGTATAAAATATGGATCAAAATTTTTAAATTTATTGAGAAACAGTACTTGTACATATTTATGGGGTACAATGTAATATTATGATATATGCATACATTTTAATGATCACATTAGGATAATTAGGATCCATCACTTCATGTATTCAAAGTTTCTTTGTAGTGTGAACATTCAGAAGTCTTCATTCTAGCTATTTAGAAATGTACAGTATGTTATTGTTAACTATTATTAACCTACTGTGCAATAAGTCACCAAAAGCATTATTTTTACAAGAAAATACTTTTTAATTCAATAAAAGTAAACCTTTCTGAGGTTTAACTTATCTACCTATATATTTTTGAAGGAATTAACTTCGAAAAAGAACTCAAGAATGGTGTGCATCTTTTGTGAGCATTTAAGCATTACTACAGCTTATGATACATAGATAATGTCCTCCACTTAATACATTAAAACTAGGTAAATCTTTGTGATCAAGTTTTACTATTAACTTTCATAATCCAGCTCTTTGAGGACAGAGGTCCTGCATGGGGAGTTAGTGCCCATTGGCTCCTGTTGTTAATTTAACAATTAACACTCTTATGTATGATGTCAGTAATCACCTGAGGCTCTTGACATGAGCTTCCTAGGCTATGGACTAGCCTTTTGAATCCACAATCTCAGTCAGTATTTAGACAAGGAAATAGGCAAAGTGGAAGTTCTCTCCTCCCTTCAGAAAAAAAGTACATCCTTCTTTAATGACCATTTCCTTCCACTGGGGTCTCACTCACAGAGATCCTTCATGTATGACATTTTTTGCCACAGTGTCTTGGCTTTCCATGCCTGAAATGCTCTCATGGGCTTTTCAGCCAGACCAGGAAATCTTAAGGGCTGATTCTGTCATCAGAGTGTTACTTGAAATGATTGTCATTCTATGAGTCTGCTATATGGACTGCTTCCTATGTTGGAGCATTCACTCTTTTTGGATTCTATCTATTATTATTATCAAACATTTAGTCCTATTTAATCACTTTAACACTTAATCCTATCTATGTGATCACTTTATCACTTAATCCCATCCCCATGCTCACTCTAATATTCAAAAATTTTTCAAAATATTTTTCCCACCCAGCTTAAGGGAGTTTGAGATCTATGAATTAAATTTTCTTTTACCAGATTATTACCAAGTCGGCCCAACAACATCTGTTAAAAATATTTTTGTTTTCCCCAGTCATGTTACATTAAATTTATCATATATTGATTTTCATCTGTACACAGTATAGTTCAAACCTTTCCATTGTTTTTCACTCATCTATTGATTCAAGTGTCAAATATCAGTTTTAATCTTCAAGATTCAATTGTATATTTTATTCCTGGTTGGGTTAGACTCTCATTGCTATTTTTTTTCAGAATGTATTACAGCAATTCATGCCTATTTTTTTCCATTTTTAAAGGTTTATGGTTTATTTGTTTTTATAGAAAAGGCAGAGTTACAGAGAGAGAAGGATAGACAGAGGAGGGTGAGAGACTGAGAGAAAGAAAGAGATCTTCCATCTGCTGGTTAACACCCCAAATGGCTGCAACAGCCAGGGCTGGGCCACACCAAACCCAAAAACCTCAAACACAATCTAGGTCTCCCACATAGGTGGCAGGGTCCCAAGCACTTGGGTCATCTTCTGCTGCTTTCCTAGGTGCCTTAGCACGGAGCTCGATCAGAAGCAAAGCAGCCAGGACTCGAACCGGGGCCCATATGGGATGCCAGTGTCGCAGGCAGTGGCTTTATCAGCTACACCACAGTGCCTGCCTAGTTTTTCTTCAAGGAGGAACTTTAGAGTTGATTTGTTCTTCTCTTTACAAATAAACAAACAAAAAGACCCCACAGACACCACCTTACTGGTATAATTTTATTAATATTTCACCAAACTTAAAAACTACGTGGTGCTATGCCATAACCAGTTAAGCTGCCACCTGCAGTGCCAGCATCCCATCTGGGAGCTAGTTCAGTTCCCAGCTGCTCCACTTCCCATCCAGTTCCCTGCTAGTGCACCAGGGAAAGCAGTGGAAGAGGGCCCAAATGCTTGGGCCCCTGCACCCACGTGGGAGACCTGGAAGATACCCCTGGCTCCTGGCTTCAGCCTGGCCCAGCCCTGGCCATCTGGGGAGTGAACCAGCAGCTAGAAGATCTCTCTCTCTCTCTCTCTCTCTCTCTCTCTCTCTCTCTCTGTAACTCTGACTTTCAAATAAGTAAATAAATTAAAAAAACAAATTTATAGACTAACAGATATCTTAATTATATTGGATTTTCTTAACCAAGATCAAAGGATACCTTCCCCCACCCCACCTCTTTGTAGCTTTCAGGAATATTTAAATTTCTGTCACATAGCTTTTCCACATTACTTGCCATATTTATTCTGAAGAATGTTGTCTTATTTGTTGCTATTACAAGTGAGATTTTCCTATTCCTTTATATCTTACTTCTTGCTATTGTTTATATTATATAAAGTCACTGATTTTCATATATTAACTTATATTCTCCTAACTTAGTCAAATCTTCTGTTGTTTGCGTTTTATCATTACAGCTCTCAAATTTTCTGAGTAGAATATCATGTTATCTATAAATAGAGAAAGACATACAATTTTTGGTAATTCTTATGCCTATATTTGTATTTATTTAATTTGAAAAGGAGAGAGAGACAAGAGAATCTCCCACCCACTGTTTCACTCCCCTAATGCCCTCAATAGCCAGGAATGGGCCTAGCTGAAGCGTAAAACCAGCATCTCAATCTGGATCTCCCACATGAGCGATAAGGATTAAACTGTCTGAGCCATTACCTGCTGCTTCCCTGGATGCACATTAGCAGGAATCTGGAGTCAGGAATGGAGCCTGGACTCAAACCCAGGCACTCTGACATAGGATATGGGCATCCCAAGTGACATTTTATTTATTTACTTTTTGACAAGAAGAGTTAGACAGTGAGAGAGAGAGAGAGAGACAGAGACAAAGGTCTTCCTTCCATTGGTTCACTCCCCAAATGGCCGCTACAGGCGGAGCTGAGCTGATCCGAAGCCAGGAACCAAGTGCTTCCTCCTGGTCTTCCATGCAGGTGCAGGGCCCAAGCACTTGAGCCATCCTCCACTGCCTTCCCAGGCCACAACAGAGAGCTGGACTGGAAGAGGAGCAACCGGGACTAGAACCCGGTGCCCATATGGGATGCCGGCACCACAGGCGGAGGATTAGCCAACTGAGCCACGGCACCGGCCCCAAGTGACATTTTAACCACTCACCCTTTATAAAAAAATTTCTTTCTTTCTTTCTTTCTTTCTTTCTTTCTTTCTTTCTTTCTTTCTTTCTTTCTTTCTTTCTTTCTTCTTTCTTTCTTTCTTTCTTTCTTTCTTCTTTCTTTCTTTCTTTCTTTCTTTCTTTCTTTCTTTCTTTCTTCTTTCTTTCTCTTATTTTATTAAGAAAGGGAGGCAGCTGGTAGGGGAGCGATATTAATTCTTTTTTTTTAAGATTTATTTATTTTAGTTGAAAGTAACAGTTACACACAGAGAGAAGGAGAAGCAGAGAGAGAGAGAGAGAGAGAAAGAAAGAGAGAGAGAGAGAGAGGTCTTCCATCCGCTGGTTCACTCCCCAGATGGCTGCAACAGCCAGAGCTGCGCTGATCCGAAGCCAGGAGCTAGGAGCCAGGAGCTTCCTCCGGGCCTCCCACATGGGTGCAAGGGTCCAAGGACTTGGGTCATCATCTACTGCTTTCCCAGGCCATAGCAGATAGCTGGATTAGAAGTGGAGCAGCCAGGACTCAAACTGGCGCCCATATGGGATGCCAGCACTGCAGGGGGCGGCTTTACCCATTATGCCATAGCACAAGCCCAATTGTGTCTGTTTGAATAATTTGAATAGCTAAAGAGTGCACAACCCTTTCTTTGGTCTTGACTTTAGCAGGACTGTCTCTTGTGTTTCCCATTAAGAATTTTTTTAAAGATTTATTTATTTATTTGAAAGTCAGAGTTACACAGAGAGGAGAGGCAAAGAAAGAGAGAGATCTTCCATCGATGGTTCACTTCCCAATTGGCCGCAATGGCTGGAGCTGCGCTGATCCAAGTCCAAAAGTCAGGAGTCAGGAGCTTCTTCCGGGTCTCCCATACGGGTGCAGGGCCCCAAGGACTTGGGCCATCTTCTGTTGCTTTCCCAGGCCATAGCAGAGAGCTGGGTCGGAAGTGGAGCAGCCAGGACTAGAACCAGCACCCATAAGGAATGCTGGCACTTCAGGCCAGGGCATTAACACACTGCACCACAGCACCGACCCTTCCCATTAAGAATTTTAATATTCACATTAATATTAGAGATACATTATATATTATCATGGACACTTCCCTTATGGGTATGTATATATACATACATATTTATATTACATACTTCACATATATCACATATATATAATCACATACTTCTTATATTGCACACACATGTATTGTAAACCAAGCACTCAATCATTTTATTGAGTGGTTTTCCATTCTGTTTTGAGTTTTTTGGAATGATCATTGAATTTCATTGAATGTATTTTAAAGGTTTCTGTAGTTTCTCATGAGATTCTTCTCCTTAGATATATAAGATGAATTGTGTATTAGAAGATTTCCTAATGTTTTTAAAAGTTTTATTTATTTATTTGAAAATCAGAGTTACACAGAGAGAGGAGAGGGAGGGAGAGAGAGAGGGCCTCCATCCGCTGGTTCACTTCCCAGTTGGTCACAATGGCCAGGAGCTTCTTCTGGGTCTCCCACACTGGTGCAGGGGCACAAAAACTTGGGCCATCTTCCACTGCCTTCCCAGGCTATAGCAGAGAGCTGGATTGGAAGTGGAGCAGCTGCGTCTCGAACCAGTGTCCATATGGGATGCTGGCACTTCAGGCTGTGGCTTTACCTGCTTTGCCACAGTGCCGGCCCCAGAAGATCTCCTAATCACTGAAACACTTCTGATTGTCTGGAACAAATCTCATTTATTTTGTATCATTTATGCTGTATCATTTTCTTACTGTGATATTAAATTCTATGCATTGATATTTAATTTTCATAATTGAAATTGGTTTATAATTTCATTATATTATCCTGTCAGGTTTGGTACCAATGTTATATTTGCTTTATAAAAGTAATTTTAATTTTTCTTCATTTGCTGTCCTTTGGAACATTTTGTGTAGAATTGGCAGTAATGACTTATGTCATGCTATGATTAGTTAGTACTTAAGTTTTGATAAAATTCTCCTCTGAAAATATTAACTTCTGGTAGTTTTCTTTGAGCAAAGTTCCCTCCCTATGTCTCTCATAGAAATTAGTTTCATTAAGATTCTCATCTCTGAATCAATTTTGAAAGACTATTATTCCCTAGGAAATAATGCTTATCTTTTATGTTTCAATTTATTGTGCAAAGATGTATCTGTATCTTATTTTAAAAAAAAATTTAATAAATTTATTTATTTGAAAGGCAGAGCAACAAAGAGAGGAAGAGACAAAGGGGGAGAGTCTTCCATATGTTGATTCATTCCCCCAAATGGCTGCAACAGCTGGCTCTGGGCCAGGCAGAAGCCAGGAGCCAGGAGTACTAACCGGGTCTCTCATGTAGGTGACAGGGGCCCAAGTACTTGGGCTGTCTTCTACTGCTTTCCCAGGAGTATTAGCGGGGAACTGGATCAGAAGTGGAGCAGCTGGGACTCCAATATGCGATGCTGGCAACACAAAGAGAGTCTTAACCCACTGTGCTACAACACCGGCCTCCAGTTTTCTCTGTTTTAATGATTATTTACCCCCTTATTCATTTATTATTTCATGTGTTCATGTTTTCTCCTTATTTCTTGATTACATTAGCTGGTAATTGGTTCCTTGTCAGATTTTTTTTTAAATTTTTTTTTGACAGGCAGAGTGGATAGTGAGAGAGAGAGAGAGAGAGACAGAGAGAAAGGTCTTCCTTTTTGCTGTTGGTTCACCCTCCAATGGCCGCTGCGGCCGGTGCATCGCGCTGATCTGAAGCCAGGAGCCAGGTGCTTCTTCTGGTCTCCTATGCGGGTGCAGGGCCCAAGGACTTGGGCCATCCTCCACTGCCTTCCCAGGCCATAGCAGAGAGCTGGCCTGGAAGAGGGGCAACCGGGATAGAATCCGGCGCCCCAACCGATACTAGAACCCGGTGTGCCGGCGCCGCAAGGTGCAGATTATTATTTTTTAAGATTTTTTTTATTTGAAAGTCAGGGTTACAGAGAGAGAGAGACAGAGAAAGAGAGAGGTCTTCCATCCACTGGTTTACTCCCCAAATGGCCGCAGGGCTCGGCCAGGCCAAAGCTAGGAGACAAGAGCTTCATCCAGGCCTTCTATGTGGGTAGAGGGCCATCTTCCGCTGCTTTCTCAGGTGCATTAGCAAGATGCTGAATCAGAAGTGGAGCAGCCTCAGGTCTAGAATCTATGCCGATATGGGATCCCAGCATTGCAGGCAGAGGCTTAACCTGTTACACAGCAACACCAGCCCTGTCAAATTACTTTAAAGAAATATAATTTTGATTTATTTAGTTTTACAGTTTTTTTTCTTCTTTTGTCTTTTTAATGCTTTCTTTTACCTTTATCATTGCTTCCTTTGTTTTCTTTTGGTTTAGTTTATAGATCTTTCCCTAACTTTAGCAGTTGAAATTTTAAATCAATAGTTTTATTTAAAAATTTTATTGATATAAGTTTTTAATGGTATCAATTTTACCATAATAACTGCTAAAATGAGGCCCACACATAGGATTTCAGTTATTTTTAAATATTTAAATTTTTTTATATTTGTTTTATTTATTTGAAAGTCAGAGTTACACAGAGGAGAGGCAGAGAGAGAGAGAGAGAGAGAGAGAGAGAGAGATGGCCCCAAAGGCCGGAGCTGTGTTGATCCGAAGCCAGGAGCCAGGAACTTACTCCAGGTCTCCCACACAGATGCAGGGCCCTAAGGACTTGGGCCATCTTCTACTGCTTTCCCAGGCCACAGCAGAGAGCTGGATTGGAAGCAGAGCAGCTGGGACTCAAATGGGTGCTCATATGGGATGCCAACACTGCAGGTGGTGGCTCTTACTCACTATGCCAATGTGCTGGCCCCAAATTTATTTATTTAATTTAACTCAGAGAGATAGAGACAGAGAGAGCGCTCCCACCCACTAGTTCACTTCTCAAATACCTGCAACAAAAGGCACTGGGCCAGGCCAAAGCCAGGAGCTGGGAACTCAGTCCAGCTCTTTCACTTTGGTGGCAAGACTTGTTTGTGCCATCACCAGAAGCCTCTCAGCATATCCATTAGCAGGAAGCTGAAGGCAGAAGAGCTATGACTCAAATCCAGGCACTGCAATATGAGATGTGGGTGTGGGTGTTATAAGCAGCATCCTAAGCACAGGGCTAAATACCCTTCTCCGTTACTTTTTAAAAAGATCTATTTATTTGAAAGACAGAGTGACAGAGAGAGAAAGGGAGAGAAGAAACAGATATCTTCCATTTGCTGACTCACTTCCCACATGCCCACAACAGCCAGGACAAGACCAGCCAGAAGTTAGAAGTCTGGAAATCCATCCACTGCCTTCCTAGGTGCATTAGCAGGAATTTGCATAGGAAGCAGAGTAACCAGGATTCAAACTAGCACTCTGATATAGGATGGCCAAGCAAGGGCTTAACTTAATGCACCATCAACTCCCATCTTGCCGTTATTTTTTGTTTTTTTATTTTAAAAGATTTATTTATTTATTTACTTTTAATTTATTTATTTGACAGAGAGAGGGAGAGGGAGGGAGGGAGGGAGAGAGGGAGAGAAGGAGAGAGAGAGAGACTCTTTCATCTGCTGATTTACTCCCCAAATGGCCTCAACAGCCAGGTTTTTCCACATGGGTGGCAGTGATCCAAGCACTTGGGCTACTTTCTGCTGCCTTCCCAGCCATATTAGCAAGAAGCTGGATCAGAAACCAAGCAGCGCTCCAATACAGGATGTTGGTGACACAAGTGTGGCTTAAGCCACTGTGCCACAACCACTGTGATTTTTACATTAGGTTGTTACACGTTTAGTTACAATAAGAAAACAAAGAAAAACCAACCAATAATGCCTTAAATCAGTGTTTCTTAACACTTTCAGAACCACAGAATTGCTGGAAAACTTTTTAAAAAGAAAAACGCTTTACAGAATGGTAGTTTGTATACAGGAGAATTTGGCAACGCCGAGCATATATTTGTTGACCTGTAAATCCCAAGCCTCAAAATCAAAGAAGCACCAGAAAGACATGATCATGCTTCTGACTGCAATAATGTATGCTGTAGCAAAAATTGGAATGATTAAACAAAAATAGAAGACTTGAAAATAAAGTAATTTAATATTTTGCAGCTATCAAAAGGAATGATTAGGGGCTGGTGCTATGGTGAAGCAGGTTAAGCTGCTACCTGCTTTTGAGAGACAGAGTTACAGAGAGAGGGGGAGAAACAGAGAGAGAGGTCTTCCAACTGCTGGTTCACTACCAAAATGGCCACAACACATAGGGCTGGGCCAGGCCAAAGCCAGGACCCAGGAGCCAGGAGATTCTTTCAGGTGTCCCATGTAGGTACAGGGGCCCAAGAACTTGGGTCATCCTCTGCTGCTTTCTGAGGTCATTAGCAGGGAACTGGATCTGAAGTGGAGAAGGGGGGTGGCATTGTGGCACAGCTTGTTAAAGCTGTGGCCTGTAGCACTAGCAACCCATGTGGGCGCTGGTTAGAGTCTCAGCTGATCCATGTCTGATCCAGCTCCTTGCTAATGGTCTGAGAAAGCAGTGGAGGATGCCCCAAGTCCTTGGGCCCCTGCACCCAAGTGGGAGACCCAGATGAAGCTCTTGGCTCCTGGTTTCGGATAGGCCCAACTCCAGCCATTGCGGCCATTTGGGGAGTGAAATAGCAGAAGGAAGATCTCTCTGTTCTCTGTTTCTCTCTCTCTTTCTTTCTTTCTGTCTTTCAAATAAATGAATGGATTTCTAAAATTTAAAAGTGAAATGATCACTATTTCTATGTATTGATTTAGAACACATTTCAGTATATATTGATAATGAAAAAAATCGAAATGGGACCTACCAAGATTAAATCAAGAATATTTGGAAAATCCAAACAGATGCATAACAAGCAATGAGAATGAAGCAGTAATCAAAAATCTTCCATCATGGAAAAGTCTGGGGCCTGATGGATTTACTACTGAACTGTACAAAACATTCAAAGAGGACATAGCTCCAATACTTTTCGAAATATCACAAAATATTAAACAGAATGAAACTCTGCCAAACTCTTTATTAGGCCAGCATCACTTTGATACCAAAATCAAACAAAAATATGACACAAAAATAAAACTACAGACCTATATCCTTAATGAACATAGATGCGGATTCTCAACAAATCCCAACAAATTGAATCCAAAACCACATCAAAAAGATCATACATCATGGTCAAGTGGGATTTATCCAGAAATACAAGGGTGGGTCAACATTCACAAGTCAATAAACATCATAAATAGTATCAACAGAAAGAACAAAAACCATATGGTCATCTCAATACATGTAGAGAAAGAATTTGATAAGATTCAACACCAATTCATGATAGAAAAATTTCAAAATTAGGTATAGAAGGAACAGTCCTCAAAATTATAAAGGTTTTATATCACAAAACAACAGCCAATATCATACTGAATGGGAAAAAGCTGAAGGCATTTCTCCTCAGATTTGGAGCAAAACAAGGATGTCCAGTTTCGCCACTCTTATTCAATACAGTATCGGAAGTTTTAGCAAGAACAATTAGGGAGGATAAAGAAATAAAGGGCATCATATTTAGAAAAGTGGAAGTCAAATTATCTGTTTGCAGAAAACATGATGTTGTACATGAAAAACGTAAACACTCCACCAAAAATTTGTTAAGATTGATAAACCAGTTCAGTAAAGTTGCAGGTTACAAAAGAAACATACAACTCATTGAAAAGGAAATCAAGGGGTGGCACCGCGGCTCAATAGGCTAATCCTCCGCCTGCGGTGCCGGCACCCAGGGTTCTAGTCCCGGTCAGGGCAGCGGATTCTGGTCTGGTTGCCCCTCTTCCAGGCCAGCTCTCTGCTGTGGCCCAGGAGTGCAGTGGAGGATGGCCCAAGTCCTTGGGCCCTGCACCTGCATGGGAGACCAGAAGAAGCACCTGGCTCCTGGATTCAGATCAGCGCGATGCACCGGCCACAGTGCGCCAGCCACAGCGGCCATTGGAGGGTGAACCAACAGTAAAAGGAAGACCTTTCTCTCTCTCTCTCTCTCTCTCACTGTCCACTCTGCCTGTTTAAAAAAAAAAAAAAGGAAATCAAGAAAGAAATCCCATACACAATGGCCACAAAAAAATCAAATGTTTAGGAATAAACTTAACCACTATATAGTATATAATAAATATAATATACAATATATAGTATGTAATATATAATGTATAATGTATATAATATATATTATATATAATATAATAATATATATTATGTACTATATGTATTATATAATGTATGTATATTATATATAGTATATAGTATATACTATATATTTATATATAATATATATTAAATATATAATATATAATACCTAATATTTATTATGTATTAATATATATGTAATATATTTTATAATATATTTAATATATAATATGTTAATATAATAATATATACTGTATATTTATATATCAATATATCATATAACTATATAGCATATAATATAGTGTATAGTATATATAATATATAATATATATACTATATAGTATATAGTATATAATATATTATATAATATATATAATATATATAATATATAGATTATATACTATGTATAGTATATAATATATAATCTTGTATATAATATATATAATATAAAATATAATATAATGTATATTATATAATGTATATTATATAGTATATATAATCATTATATTATTATTAATATATTATTATAAGTATATTATATATTAAATATATTATAATATATTGTAATAAACATTATTATAATATATTATTATATATTATATAATATATTATATAATATAATATATTACATGTAATATATGTTACATAACATATATATGTTCTATAACATATAATATATGTAACATATATATGTTCTATAACATGTAATATATGTTATATAAATAATTATATATATTATATAATATATATTATATATTATATGTAATGTGTATATAATTATATATGTTATATATAATATATAATATATATTATATATAAATAAAACTCAGCCTTTCAAATAAAATAAAAATAATCTTTTAAAAAAACAAATGGGACTGTATCAAACTCAGAAGCTCTTCCACTTGAAAAGAAAAGATCAATAGAGTGAAGTGACATCCAACAGGATGGGAAAAATATTTGTAAGCTACCATGATAAAGGATTATTATCCCGAATATTACCATCCTAATAAACTCAAAAGAAAGACAAGCAATCCAGTTAAGATGTGGACAAAACACTTCAGTGAACAATTCTCAAAAGAAGAAATACAAATGGCCAACAAATGTGTGAATAAATGCTCAACATCATAAGCTGTCAGGGAAAAGCAAAGCAAAACCACAGTGAGATATCACCTTACCCCTGTGAGATCAGCTAAAACCCCAGAGAATAACAAATGCTGGTAAGCACGTGGAGAAAGGGGAACATTTATACACTGTTGGTGGGAATGTAAATTTAGTGCAGCCACTGTGGCAAACAGTGTGGAGATTTCTTTAAAAACTAGAAATAGAGTGGTCATACAATACAACAATCCCACTACTGGGTATATACCCTAAAGACTTTAATATAATTCATCAAAGAGATGCCCGCTCTACCATGTTTATAGTAGCACTGTTTACCATAGCCAAAACTTGTAGTCAACCAAGCTGTCCATCATCAGATGAATGGATAAAGAAACTGTGGTGTATATACACAATAGGTACTTATAAGACAGGGAAGATTGGAGCTGATACTGTGGCATAATACATAAAGCTTCTGCCTGCTATGCTGGCATCCCATATGGGCACTGATTCGAGGATAGAGGGAAGACATAAATTGGCCATAAAAAGAAGACAAGGGGAATTTTTCTAAAAAACAAGGATACTTCAAAAAGTTAACGGAAAATTAAATTAAAAGATAATATTATTTTGGTGCCACATGAAATGCATGCATGCATAGTTTTTCCATAGTATGCACTTTCCTAAAATGTTTTAAAGACTTCTCATGTGTTGTTTGTAAATTTGGCTTTGGTACTATGTAAACTTTTTACATAATTATAAAAATGAATTAAGATAAAAATACTTCTTATCAATGAAAAGCAAAATGAATCAGTGGGTGGTGTTACCATACAGAGAGAAACTGTTTCAAATGGTTTTAAAACATGGTCATTTGTTCTGTACAATCCTACTGGGATCCTACTTTAGAACCAAAAGAACCACATGGAATTTTTAATCTATTTCCAGAATTGGTGTTTAATGGTAGTGTTGGCATGGTTTTCAGACATTATAGGGGATAAACCATGTGATAACACTGAGTAATTTTATTGGTGTCACTGGGAGTCAGCACTTGTGGCTTCAAAGAAAGGATCGATTGAAATAGGATGAATGATGTAAATAAAGTACCTGTCCTGGAGCCTCAAACGTGAATGGAAAGTTATCAGTATGAATTCATGACGTATTTTACTTTAAAAAATACATACCTCTTAGTTCTGGCCTCTACAAGGCAGCCGAAATCATGATAAACACAGTAGCATACAGAAAAGCACTATGATTTTACTCTCAAAAAAAGCATTTTCCACTTTAAAAAATGAAGATTGCGTGATAAATTAGCTGATTTCAGGAAATGTAGAAAGTAAGCCTTGAACAACCCGATGTGTCAGAAAACAGGAAGCCATCAAAGACTAATCAAGTCATGTAGAGGGATTCAAGAGGCAATTTGAAGATTCAATTTGAAGAGTCAAATGCCCAAAAGTAAAACACTTTGAGCACTGATAAGAATAATAAATAAGGGGCCGGTGTGTAGCATAGCAGGAAAAGCTACCACCTACAATGCCAGCATCCCATATGCGCGCCGGGTCAAGTGTCAGCTATTCCATTTCTGATCCAGCTTCCTGCTGATGAACCTAGGAAAACAGTGGAAGATGACCCAAGTTCTTGAACCTCTGCATGCACGTGGGAGACTCAGAAGAAACTCCTGGCTCCTGGCTTCTTTCTGGCCCAGCCCTGGCTGCTGCAGCCATTTGGAAAGTGAACCAGTGGAAGAAAAATCTATCTCCCTCTTTCTCTCTCTATTTCTCTCTCTCTCTGTAACTCTGCCTTTCAAATAAATAGAATATTTTTTTAAAAAATTACATGTGTGATATATATCAGTCCATTAAAAAAGAATAATTCGATATAAAATGCATTAAATATGTTTATATATTGTGTTCATAATGATTCTAAAATATACTTTAGTCATCTTTAAGAAGTGATAGAAAATAAATTAATTACTTGAAAACTAGTTAATAAAAAGAAAGAATTAAGAATTCTCTGTCCATTTTAAAATTAACTACCCACTGTATTATCAACTGGCTAACGAGGGGAAGACTCTTTAGGGAAGTATTTGAGCTAATAAGTGAAGAAGGATAAGGGTAATATCTTCATTCTACAGTATGTAATGAAACATTCAATCTAAGCAATAATCATCAATGTCTGCTAACATAAAAAAAAGACAACCAGACATTTTGTGGCTCCAGGTGGAAATACATAACACTACTTGGGAATTCTTGATAGAAAAAGAAAAAAAGGCAAACTTGAGTATAATGAAGTCTTTATTCCTGGCCAGCAATTTAAAAGGAAAACAAGAGACAGAGCAACATGTTCAACAATGACAAAGGGAGGATGTTATAAAAATCCAGACTGTAAGAAACCTTAGGGAATAAATGATCCAAATTGATAAACAAATATATTGCAAAAACGAGAAGAGGGGCCAGCATTGTAGCACAGTGGATTAAGCTGCCACCTTCAATGCCAGCATCCCGTATTGGAGCACCAGTTCTAGTCCTGGCTGCTTTGTTTCTGATCCACTCCCAGCTAATATGCCTGGGAAAGCAGTGGAAGATGGCTCAAGTGCTTGGGCTCCTGCCACCAGGATGGAGCTCCAGACTCTCACTTCAGCCTGATCCAGCCCAGGCTGTTGCGTCCATTTTGGGGAGTGAACCAGCAGATGGAAGATCTCTGTCTTTCTCTCTCTCTCTCTCTCTCTCTCTCTGACTTTCAGATAAATAAAAATAAATCTTTAAAAGAAAACAGAGAAGGGGCCAGCGCTGTGGCGTAGCAAGTAACACCGCCACCTGCAGTGCTGCCATCCCATTTGGGCACCAGTTCAAGTCCTGGCTGCTCCACTTCCAATCCAGCTCTCTGCTATGGCCTGGGAAAGCAGTAGAGGATGGCCCAAGTCCTTGGGAACCTGCACCCGTGTGGGAGACCCAGAAGAAGCTCCCCGATCCTGGCTTCTGATCGGTGCAGCTCCAGCCATTGCAGCCAATTGGGGAGTGAACCAGTGGATAGAAGACCTCTCTCTCTGTCTGCCTCTCCTTCTCTCTCTGTGTAACTCTGATTTGCAAATAAAAAATAAATAAATCTTAAAAAAAAAGAAAACAGAGAAGGAAAAACATATAGATTGAAAGAAACATAAAAGGCATATCGACAAATCATAATACATGAGATTAAATTGGATAATGAGTTGAAAATCAAATTTCAAAAAATAAATATTCATGAACAATTGAAACGAGAAGATATTGAGGAATTATAATTAACTTTTCACATTTGATAATGTTATTGAGCTTATGTTTTTAAAGTGCCTATATCTTTTAGAGATACTGAAATAATGTTTTATTAATCTTATAATAATTTTTATTATGATACTGAGACGTAATTTCAAAATATTCTGTGGAAGGAAAGAAGTTGGTGAGGGTTTAGATGACATAAAATTAACAGAGAGTTATTAACTGATAATGTTGTATGAAATCCAAATATATTGTTTTAAAAATATTTGTTTATGCAAAAGGCAGAGTTACAGAAAGAGACAGAGAGACAGAGAGAGCGGGGTCTTTCATCCGCTGTTCACTCCCCAGCAAACAGGGCTGAGTCAGACCAAAACCAGGAGCCAGGAGATACTTCCAGGTCTCCCATGTGGGTGCAGGAGCCCAAGTACATGGGCCATCTTCTGCTGCTTTCCCAGGTGCATTAGTAGGGAGCTGAATGAGAAGTGGAGCATCTGGGACTCAAATTGGCACCCATATGGGATGACGGCACTGCAAGCATCAGTTTAAATCACTATGTCACAACACCGCCCACAAATGTATTCTTTATAGTATTATATTTTACCCTGTATATGATCCTATTTATACTGGCTTTAAATAATATCACAGTAGAGATTATTGAATTCAGCTTTTCTGGATATGGGTATAGGGTATTACTGTTTCTAAAGCTATCTTCAAAGAGTTTACTATGCAGCTAAGGTTTAAAATTAAGCAAGCAGAATCTTACCTTTTTAAAAAAATATATTCTTCCAGTAAGTGGTGTGGAAGTGTAAGGTGCCTTCAAAAATCTCATGGAAAATGCATACTTTGAGATAACTCTTCATGGCTTTCAAATTTTTTTGTACCAGTATAACCATCTTTCCATTCCATTTTCCATGAACTTTTTTGAAGCACACTTATATGTTGGCATTGATTCAACTGCTCAAAGATAGCTCAAGCATCAAAACACCTGATTTCAAGGCATACTATGGGTCTACAGTAACCAAAAGAGCATTGTACTCTCATAAAAGCTGATATATGGACCAATAGAACAGAATTAAAATTCCAGAAATAAATCCACACATCTACAGTCAATTGATTGTTGACAAAGGCTGCAGAAAGGTACACTGGAGAAAGGATAGTCTCTTCGATAAATGGTGCGGGAAAAATTGAACAGTAACATGCAGAAAACCAAAACTTGACCTATGCCTTTCAACATACATCACAATCAACTCAAAATGGATTGAAGATCTGAAACTGTTAAACCACTAGATTAAAGCACAGTGGAAACATTTGAAGACGTTGATAATGATTTTTTGGATAAGACCACAAAATCCCAGGCAACAAAAGCAAAACTAGACAAATGGGATTATATAAAGATAAAAAGCTTCTGTACAGTAAGGGAAATGATCAGCAGAGTGAAGAGACAACCTAAAGAATAGGAGAAAATTTTTGTAAACTATTCATGTGACAAAGGATTAATATTCAGAATATATAAGAATCCAAAATACTCAACAATAAAAATTAAATAACCCAGTTTAAAACATGGGCAAAGGGGGCCAATGCTCTGGCTCAGCTGGTTAAGCCACCATTTGCAGTGCTGGTATCCCATATGGGTGCCAGTGCAAGCTCAGGCAGCTCCAGTTCTGATCCAGCTCCCTGCAAATGTGCCTGAGAAAGTAGCAGAGGATGGCTCAAGTCCTTGGGTCCCT
Source organism: Lepus europaeus (assembly GCF_033115175.1). NCBI lineage: Eukaryota > Metazoa > Chordata > Mammalia > Lagomorpha > Leporidae > Lepus > Lepus europaeus. The sequence goes on along the minus strand of NC_084850.1, from coordinate 98,877,718 downwards.
GCACAAACGGTGGGAGACCTGGAAGAAGCTCCTGGCATCTGGCTTTGGCCTGGCCCAGCCCTTGCTATTGCAGCCATTTGGGGAGTGAAGCAGTGAATGGAAGATCTCTCTCTCTGCCTCTTCCTCTCTCTCTGTATTTCTGAGTTTCAAATAAATAAATAAATCTCTTTTAAAAATGGGAAAATGGTATGTATTACAGGAGTTCTTTTAGATTTATCGTGCCCTGGAAAACATAGATGAGGATGGAACATTCTGTCATTAGCATCAAACAGGATCTAAGCCTTTGGATGTTTAAAAGATTTAATAATACATTGTATTTCACTTATTCATTTGTACACTACTACATTGACATAAGAAGCTCAGGCAGTTTAGAAAGTTAAATAATACCTGTCATGAAAGGATCAATTAAAGCAGAATGCACAAAGAAATATAAAGGTGTAGATCAAACTGTAGCATTTAATCCAGGGACTGGCAGATAAAACTACAGAAGCCATCTGGAGTATTTCTTGGTCACTTGTCATTTGAAAAGTGTCCTTCTGTGAATTTAATGGTATGGCAAAAGGTCACCATTAGACTGCAGTAGAGCAAGTAAAATTAGGGTCAGGAGAATAGAATCCATCTAAGTCTGTGTTAGAGAATATAGTGAGCCTTTTACTCAGTTCCCCAAATGTGAAACAGGAGTTATAATTGAATATAAATCATATCAAGTGAAAGATGAAGAGATGTGGTTGTGTACAGTGGCCTGACTATGAACAAATCATTTTTTGTCCTCTCATGCTAAAACTGAGGACAGCTTTCAATACTTTCTGCTGGGACTTTTGAAGGAGTTCAACAATCAAAGAGGACTGAGAAATGTCTGCACATCATCTGCGCATACAAATTATTATTTGGTATTAGTCTGCATATACAATAAAGGGCTTTGCTAACACCCCTTTGATTGGTGTCTGCATCTTAGAGCTTGAACATTTTATTAACACTGACATAAAAAGGTTATGCCATTAATTCAGGGTAAGTGAAGGAAAAGAAAATCTTCTTACAATTTAGGCAAATTGCATCTGAAACAATCTGGCACAGTCAAGGGCAGCAGAGAAATGTGTGGGAAGCCAATATTCAATCATCTATAGGCCGTAGTGTAAAATTGTAGGCTTTGCCTTCTTGCAAGTAAACCTTCCCACACTCCCTTTTTTACTTTCTGATACATGGCATGTTCCTTCAGTAGGTTCCTCTTTCCTTGTTGATTTTGGTGATCTATGGAATATTCACACACACACATACACACACACACAGTTGGTGCTTTGAAAAAGACTCTCCTAATCTAAACTTTCACTTTGACTATGACCTTGTCTAAATAAGATCGGAATCACTGATCTTCTGTATATAAAGAGAATTGAAAATGAATCTTTATGTGAATGGAAGGGGAAAGGGAGCGGGAAAGGGGAAGGTTGCGGGTGGGAGGGAAGTTATGGGAGGGGGGGAAGCCATTGTAACCCATAAGCTGTACTTTGGAAATTTATATTCATTAAATTAAAAAAAAGGCTTCCATAGCCTTGGCAACTCATGACAAGAGCCTATGGAGATCACTGACGCCATAAACAAGAGTGTCAATTGTTAAGTCAACAACAGAAGTCACTGTGCACTTACTCCCCATGTAGGATCTCTGTCCTTAATGTGTTGTTCAATGTGAATTAATGCTATAACTAGTACTCAAACAGTATTTTACACTTTATGTTCTGTGTGGGTGCAAACTGTTGAAATCTTTACTTAATATATACTAAATTGATCTTCTGTATATAAAGATAAGTGAAAATGAATCTTGATTCAAATGGAAGGGGAGAGGGAGCGGGAGATGGGAGGGTTGAGGGTGGGAGGAAAGTTATGGGGGGGGGAGCCATTGTAATCCATAAGCTGTACTTTGGAAATTTATATTTATTAAATAAAAGTTAAAAAAAAAAGAAAAAGACTCTCCTAATCTAAGGCAACCCCACTTTTCCTAGTCTGTGGAAGTAATGAGTAGTCTCCTTGGGAGAAAACCTGAAGAAAATTCTCCTTCACATTAATAGCTAACTATGAGTAGATACTATAATTGAAAACTAGGAAAACAGGAAATACACCAATAGTCTCAAAAGAAAATATAGAGAGAACCCACAATGGGGCTGGCACTGTAGCATAGCTGGTAAAGTTGCCACCTGCTAAGCTGGAATCCCATATGGGCACTAATTCAAGTCCCAGCTGCTCACTTCCAATTCAGCTCTCTGCTAATATGCCGGGGAAAGCAGCAAAAGATGGCTCAAGTATCTGGGTCTCTGCACTCAGATGGGAGACGCTGAAAAGCTCCTGGCTTCTGCCTGGCCCAGCCCTGGCCATTAAGGCCATTTGGGGAGTGAACCACCAAATAGAAGATCTCTCTCTCTCTCTCTCTCTCTCTCTCAATTTCTCTCTCCCTCTCTCTCCTCTCTCTCTGTAACTCTACCTTTCAAATAAATAAATCTTTTTAAAATGCTTATAAACTTCAAAAAGAGTAAGTTATTGAATTGTGGTGACCCAGAATCATGATACTTTGAAGGTATAGGATCTACTTTTAGGAAGTACTTGTCTTTTGAAGACAGGAACAATGACTTTATTGGGGAGTAAAATCACATTGTATTTTTCCTGGGTACCAGAGAAAGGAAATCAGAGTGAGTGACACTGAGGTCTGCTAGCTTCTGCCAAGAACTCCATCCTGATCTCCCCTGTGGGTGGTGGGGCTCAAGCACTTGGACTGTCTTCCGCTGCCTTCCCAGGAACATAAGCAGGGAGCTACATGGGAAGCAGAGAATCCTGGAATGGAACCCTTTCTCCCATATGGGATGCTAGTGTTGCAAGCTGAGGCTTAACATCCTATTACACAATGTAAGGTGTCCAGCGCATAACAAATCTTCCTAGGCAGATGAATCAATTAATTCACAGGCTTTTATTGGGGTTCCGCTCCCGGGCGAGGTTCCCCGGTCCCAACAGAGCAACAGAGCGGGGGCCGGGGAAGTCGCGCGTCAGAGACTGGGAGAGCTCCTTTTATAGATTCAGGGCATGGGGGTTAAAGGTTGAGGCGGGTCTGATCCTCATTGGTTGACCTTTAGGCACCCACAGGGACCTTGACAAGGACTTTTCTTCCCCGCAAGTACAGGTAGGGACTTCCCCATTCCCGGAAGTATAGGCCTTCCTTCCATGTGGATCCCAAAGCTACCACACAAGGTTAACCCCTTCTCAGCCTTTTACATTAATTCATTACTTAACATATTAATGAATTACTTTTACTTTGCATATGTTTTAAAGTTAAGCTTTAACATGGCAAGGAATGCAGTGGATATTGCTGGCATTTGGGAACTGAACTAGCAGAGAGGAGAAATCCTGTGTTCCTGTTTCTCTTTGTATGCATGTCTGTTAAATAAACACAATTATGAGGGGGTTTTTTTGAGAATTTTTTAAGATTTATTTATTTCTTTGAAAGGCAGAGTGACAGAGAGAGAGGGAGACAGAGAGATTGTCTATCTACTGGCTCACTCCTGAGATAGCTACAATGTCCAGCGCTGGGTCAGGCTGAAGCCAGGAGCCAGGAGCTTCAGCTGTGTCTCCTAACTGAGTGGCAGGGGCCCAAACACTTGAGTCATCCTCCACTGCTTTCCCAGGTGCAATAGCAGGGAGCTGGATCAGAACTGGATCGGAAGTGGAATAGCCAAGACCCAAACAGATGCTCATATGAAATGCCAGCATCTCAGGCAGAAGCTTTACCCACTATGCCACATCACCAGCCCCTTGAAACTTTCTATACCCTTAACTTGTTTATTTTATTTATACTTAAGATTTACTGATTTATTTACTTGAAATGCACAGTTATATACAGACAGTGGAAGAGAATGAGAGAGAATCATCTTGCATGGGCTGTGTCACTCCCCATTTGGCTTCCCTGACCAGGGCTGGACTAGGCTGAAGCCAGAAGGCTAGAACTGCATCCGGATCTCCCATCAGGCCAGATTCTGCAATTTCACAGGTGCATTGGCAGGGAGCTGGATGAGGAGTACAGTAGCCAGGACTGGGAACCCCACTCATACTGGATGCTGGCAATGACTTAAACTACTGTACCACAATACTGGCCCCCAAGACTTATGTTTGAAAAAGGTAAAGCTGTGGGATGTGCACTGAGTGAAGCAAGTCCAGTATTTCCTGGGATGCCCACATCCCACACTGGAGGGTCTAGATTAGAGAATTCAACCTCTGTTCCTATCCCAGCTTCCTGCCCAAACACTTGGGGGAGGCAGCAGGTGATGCCAAGCGTAATCGGGTCCCTGAACCCATGTGGGAGACCTAGATTCAGTTCCTGGAGTCTGGCTTCAGCCTGACCCAGCACTAGCTGTTCCCCAAATTTTGGTATGGAAGGAACACATGGGAGATTTCTATCTCCCTCTGTCTGTCTGCCTTTGATTTATGATTTTTAAAGATTTATTTTATGTATTTCAAAGACAGACTGACACAGAGATAAGGAGAGGCAAAGAGCAAAAGTGATTTTCCATACAGTTTTCACACTTCAAATGGTCTCAAACAAAGCCAGGATCCCAGAACTCCATCTGGGTTTCCCAGACGGGTGGGCATAGCTGCAGGACTTGGGCCATCTACTGCTTCCTTCACAGGCACATTGGCAGGCAGCTGGATGGAAACCAGGGCAGCCTGGCATGGAACACACTGGCTCCCATATATATTACTGGAATTGCAAGCTGTAGAAAAACTTTCCTCCAGCTGCTGGCGCTGTGGCGTAGCGCGTAAAGCCACCACCTGCAGTGCTGGCATCCCATATGGGCACCCATTTGAGTCCCAGCTGCTCCACTTCCGATCTAGTTCTCTGCTATGGCCTGGGAAAGAACTGGAAGATGGCCCAAGTGAGAGATCCAGAAGAAGCTCCTGGTTCCTGGCTTTGGATCAGCTCAGCTCCAGCCATTGTGGCCATTTGGGGAGTAAACCAGCAGATGGAAGACCTCTCTCACTCTCTCTGTGCCTCTGTCTCTCTATAACTCTGCCTTTCAAATAAATAAATCAATCTTACAATAAAAACTTTCCTCCAAACAATGCTGGCACCCTTGCTGCTTTTTAAATAAATTAATATACATATAAAAATGAAACTTTAAAATGATAGAAAAAGCAGTGGCTATTGTGGACATTTGTGAACTTTAGTTCCTGATGGGACATCTTTCTCTTTATCTGTCTCTCTCTCTCTGTGTCTCTCTCTGGTGCTCTCATGCACTCTCTCTCCTACTGCCTCTACAAGACTCTCAGTCTGTCTTTAAAATCAGTAAGACTTTGTTTTCCAAAGGAAAAGCTATGGGATGCGCACCTGTTGCAGCAGGGACAATATTTTTGGGGTTCCTCACATCCCACATTGGAAAGCCTGGAATTCAGTGCAGGCTCCATTCCCAATTGCAGCTTCCTGTCAATACACACTGATGAAGGCGGCAGGTGATGGTCCAAGCACATGGGACACTGTCACAGAGCTCAGAGATCTGGATCAAGTTCCTGGCTCTGGCTTCAGCTTGGTCTATCTCTAGACCTTGCAGAAATGTGCGGAGAGAAAGAGAACATGGGAGATTTCTGGTTGGCTGTCTGTCCTGTGTTCCTCTGTCTTTCGGCCTTTCCTTTACTCTTTTTTAAAGATTTATTTACTTGAATGACAGGGACAGAAAAGGAGAGACAGAGAGATATTTTCCATCTACTGGATCACACCCCAAATAGCCTCAAAGTCTGAAGCCAGTCTGAAGCCACAAGCCCTGAACTCCATGATGGTCTTCCTTGTGCATGGCAGGGTCTCAAGTAGTTGGGCTATTTTTGCTGCCTTCCCAGGCACATTAGCAGGAAGCTGCATAGGAAGAAGAGCAACTGGGAATGGGACCCTGGCTGCCATGTGGGATGGTGGAGCTGTAAACTGACACTTAATGACTGTACCACAAGACTAGACCCTCCTCAGCCTTTTAATTAAGTTAATTGATTAGTTTTACTTGATAAACACTTCAAAGTTAAGGTTTAATGTGATAGGGAATGGAGTGGATAGTGCTGGCATTTGGGGACTGAACTAGCAAATATGAGAGTTCTGTTTCAGTCTGCCCACCTTTCAAATACACAAAATTATGCATTACAAAAATTTGTGTAGCATTACATTTGTTTATTTTTTTATCTAAGATTTATCTATTTTTTCATTTGCAAGGCAGAGGCACAGAGAGAGGGAGAGGGACAGAGACACAGAGAGACAGAGAGACAGAGATCTTCCATTGGCTGGTTCACTCCCTAAATGGCCAGGCCAAAGCTAAGAGCCTGAACTCCGTCTGGGTCTCCCATGTGAGTAGCAGGGCCCCAAGCACTTAGGCCATCTTCTTCTGCTTTCCCAGGCACATTACCAGGGAGCTGGATGGGAATTAGAGCAGCCGGAACTGAAAGCCATGTTCATATGGGCTGTCAGTGTCACAGGGGACAGCTTAAAACAGCCACAACAGCAGCTCTATATATTTATTTTCTTAAAAGAGCTAAACGCTGGTGTGTCTACCCATTTGGATGACCTGTTTCTCACTGAAATGCAAATGATTGGTTTCCAATCCAGCTCTCTGCTATGGCCTGGAATAGCAGTGGAAGATGGCCCAAGTCCTTGGGCCCCTGCACCCACCCACACAGGAGACCCGGAAGAAGCTCCTGGCTTCGGATCAGCGCAGCTCCGGCCATTGCGGCCATCTGGAGAGTGAACCAGCAGATGGAAGACCTCTCTCAGTCTCTCTGCCTCTCATTCTCTCTCTCTCTCTCTCTCTCTCTCTCTCTCTCTCTGTAACTGTCTTTCAAATAAATAAAATTAATCTTTAAAAAATAATATTTTTTCTGAATTTTTAAAGATTTATGTATTCGAAAGGCAGAGTGACAGAGGGAGATACAGACAGAAAGAAATCTTCCATCTGCTGGTTCACTTCCCAACGCCCCCAATGGCTAGGCTAGGCCAGCTGAAGCCTCAAGCCCAAATTCCACCCAGATCTTTCACATGGGTGCCGGGGCCCTATCACCTGGGTCATCCTCCACTGCTTTCCTATGAGCATTAGCAGGGAGCTGTACTGGAAGCAGGGCAGCCAGGACTCAAACTGGAGCTCTGATATGATATGCCACTGTGCCACAACACAGGCCCCGAAAACAAGTATGTAGAAAGGTGGATGCCAGGGCATAGCTTTTATGAAGTATTGGACTATATTTTGTACAAAGCTCAGCACACAGAACCAAGAGAAGGAACTATTATGACAAACAGGAAAAATTTTCCACTGCCATTCTTATGATTTAAAGAACTGGAATCATCCCTATGGATTAAGTTAGCTGACATATCACAAAATAAAAAATTTCCATTTACCATGTGAGTGCCCTGAAGATCTATGATGGAAAATTCACAGTAGAAGCTGCTATTAATGTCCTGACAAGACCAGTGCCAATCTGACAGGTCATACACATTGCTGGTGTATGCGTATACAAACATAGGGGACCACAGAGAAGAGAACACAGCTTTTGCCTGAACAGGAGCCCACTGTTGTGGAGCAGTCCCCACACCTGTTCAATCAGGCCAAGCCTATGAGGTTTGCCCACAAAGCAAACTGTCTTACTGCAAGTGCCCTGCTGCGCCTAAGAAAAACGCTCTGGCGTCCAATGCTATGGCCATATCCTATATGGACGCTGGTTCGAGTCCTGGGTGCCCCACTTCTGATCCAGCTCCCTGCTAATACACCTGGGAAAGAAAAACTGGCTCTGCTCACCAGAGCATGTGTGTTTGCACTGGGTTACTACTCACTTACCAACACAGAGTCCTTCAGATGCTAACATTTATGCAGGTTCTAAATACAACCATCTCAGAATACAGAATTGTTTTTTACCCCCAAGAAATTGATCAGAGAATTTCCTCCTGTTTCTGATCCCTGAAGAGGGCAGTGATGATTATAAAAGCAACCTTCCACATTTCTTACTAATCTCAAGCACTGAAAAGTAGAAGAATGGAATGTTCTCCTTTCCCAGCCCAGAATCATCCTGAGCTGTTACTTACCACTAAATAACCTACAGCCCTACTGCAAAAGTTATCTTGTTAGTAGTCACACCCCCTTATTATGTCCCACATATCACAGGTTTCAGGGAGAACAAAACCAAGGAGTGGGTTAAGATGGTTAAGAGTCTAGTCACCATATGAGTCAGAATCCCAAGTATTTTTATAATTCGGTCATGCTCAATGTTACGAGACTTGATGGAATATAAACAACATGTCCTGAGCCTTTCATTTTCAAATCACAAGTGAGGAAGCAGAAGAGCCCCTTTATTGACTGGACTTGGACACAGAAAACAGAGTTCACTGGAAAGAGCCCTAAAATAATTTTTTTCAAAATTAAAATTTTTCCCTTAACACAAACTTGCACATTGTTTGTCAATTCCTTGTTTAAAACAGTGAGTGAATGAGTTCTTAAAAGCTCAAGTGATAAAACATACAGTTAGTTGAGAAAGTAAAAATCTAATTGAATAGTATTACATACAACTTTTAACATTAGTCAAAAGCATTTCGAATACCGAAAAGATTTTCAGATGGAATACTTTATTGACATGTTAGTTGTCTTTTTAACATGTACACACACACTGACACACTCTGATTGGCTGGCGTGGACAAAGGTTGTCTAAATTCCCTAAAGGAAAATGAAAAATTAAAAATATATTAATTTTTCATTATTGTAGGCAATTACATCCACATCACTTACAAAGCTATTACTGATTCTGTCCAAGAAAGCAGAGTGGTATAGAGGGAGGAAACTTGAAGGTAAAGTCAACAGTGACATAACTTAGATCTCAACATGAGAAAGCTGACAAAACATGGGTTTTTGCTGTGAAATTTCCTTTTGCAAAATATGGAAAGAAGTCTGTCCATGGGCATTAAATAAGAGAAGGTGGTGGACATTGGCAGTCAATTATCCTCACAGTATCGTGCAGAGGCATCTGGAAAACTGCTTAGTCCTTCTCTGGAACCAGTTTCAGAACTTTTCCGATTGCAATGGTCTTACCCTCATCTCTCAAAGTGAAGCGGCCCATCTGAGGAAAGTCTTTAAAAGTCTCAAGGCAGATAGTCCCGGCTGTCCTTAATCGGGCAATGCACACTTGATCTTGCTTCACGAAGCGGGGCCGTGTCTTACTTTTTTCTCCTGACTTTTTGTCGACGAGGGAGATTAAGGCTGTTATCTCAACTTCCTCAATACAAGTGTGGATGTGCAGCACCGCATTATAACCTGGACAGATGATGGATTTGTGCTCAATAATCACTATCTGGACATCGAATGTGCGTCCAGAATGGCAAAGATTGCTAGGGTCACAAAGGATGAATCCGGGAAGAATCTCTTCTTCTTCAATCCCCTTCAGCCTGATTTTGAGGTTTTCACCTGGGGCCACAAAATCAGTCTCAGTATCGTCAGAAAGAATTCCAAGAACTTCCACATTGTGTTTATTTGGCATCATCACAAGCTGTTGGCCTTTATAAATGGATCCCGATTCCAGCTTGCCCAGGACCACAGTACCCATATCCTTGTACTTGTCAACAATTGGGAGCCTGATTGGCCCATCAATCGACCTGTTGAAGTTTGGCAAATTATCCAAATACGGAATGAATGGTAATCCAGTGTACCAGGGGCAGAGCTCTGACTGGTCTTTAATGTTAGCCCCAGTCAGTCCTGAGCAGGGCATGAAGTGAATGTCCTTTTTGGGACTGAAGCCGACTTTTTTCAAAAACGGCACCAGTTTTTCTTTACATTCTTCATACCTCTCCCAGCTCCAATTCACCGTGGGGTCATCCATCTTATTAATAAGCACGACCAAATGTTTTACCCCTGCTGTTTTGGCCAACATAGCATGTTCTCTCGTCTGTCCACCTTTTTCAAATCCAGTCTCAAACTCTCCCTTCCTGGCAGAGATGACCAGCACAGCCAGATCGGCTTGAGAGGCACCACCAATCATATTTGGGACAAAACTCTTATGGCCAGGGGCATCTAAAATCGTGAAATGTTTCTTTTCAGTTTCAAAATAGGCACGACCCACTTCTACGGTTTTTCCCTTGTCTCGTTCTTCCTGGTTGGTATCTAACGCCCAGGACAAATACCAAGTTTCTCTGTTTTTTTCCTTAGCTTCTCGTTCGTATTTCTCAAGTGTCCTTTTGTCAACCATTCCAGTTAAAAACATTATCTGTCCTCCAATGGTGGACTTGCCGGCATCCACATGCCCAATGAACACCACATTTACGTGTTCTTTTTTGGGAGCACCTGAGGGTACGACAGAGGATTTGGCTTTTCTGGTCTCCTCTTTCTCCTCCATCATCTCCTGGCCACTTTCTTCTGGGGGCCCCGAATCGCCCACGACATAACCCCCAGGCTCTGCTTCACTTACTTCTTTACTGTGCTCCCATGATTCTTCTAAGATCATTTCCACCTCTCCATTTTCTATAAGAGGTTCTGAAAGTTCCATGGTAACGGCTGAATTGGAACCTTCACACACTAACAGTTCCTCTTTGGGAGGTTCCACAGGTGCCCCCCGTCCCAGCCTTTTACCTGCAGCAGGGTCTCCCGCGCCGGTGCAGGTTTCATCCATGCTGCCCAAGCCGGCGGCGGGGGTGGGCGGCTGGGCCGAGCCCCGCAGGAAGGACGGCACAAACTCCGCGGCGTGTACGTTAGGCACGAAAGGTTTGGCGTTGACGTTGAGCTGACGGCTAAAGGCCGAGCTGAGATGCTCGCGCTGGGCCTCGGCCACTGCCGAGGAGGCGGCTCCGTCCCCACTCGGGGCCAAACCCGGGGTGTCCATGTCCACCTGGTCCCAGCACTCGGGCGCCGAGTCGCTGCTGCTGCTGCTGCCGGGATCCATGCTCTTAGAACCCGGTGTGTGGCGAGGTCAACAAGCCAGAAAGGGCGGGCTGCCCCGGCGCGGGGAAGGCAGCAAGAGCAGAGGGTCAAGGAGTAGCGGCAGGAACCTTAGCGGCACCGCGAGGCAGCGGAGTGCCGATGCTGCATTCGCAACTGCGGCGGCGGCAGCAGATATGGCGGCGCAATGCTCTCCTCCTGTGTGTGAGCGGATCTCCTCCCCCAAACCCCAACCACTTCCGACTCCTCCACCCCCGACCCAACGCCGGGCGTGGATTGACCCGTCTCTGCCATCCGTAGGCTCGGCCTCCTTAGTTCTCAGCTGGAGGCTCAGTCCCAAAGTGCAATTTTTTTTAAAAGCAAAAATCCCATTCATTTTGTTCACGATCTGGGAAGATCTGGAGATCTGGGAGAGTAATTTGACCACAATCTAATGAAGAAACCGAGAAGGACACACCTGATTTATAATTCTACCCAAAGATGCAAGTAAAAATATAAAGTCCTATGAAACACTGGGGAGGCAGGATATGGGTTAACTACGCAGAAACTCACAACAGAAGGGAGGGGGAAGTAGTGAACTGGAAGTGATGGAGCATAATTTAGGAAATGCAAGTTAATTTGAAATACAGAGGCTTTTTGGATTCTTTTCCAGTGGGACCCCAGCAGCATGCAACTTTTTTTAAGACTTATTTATTTAAAACCCAGAGTTAGGGAGACGGGCTCACACAAAAAGGTAGAGACAGAGAAAGACAAAGATCGTCCATCTGTTGGTTCACTCCCCCAAAGGCTGTTAGGGCTGGGGAGGAGCCAGGAACTCCATCAGGGTCACCCACGTGGGTGGCATCGGCCCTAGCACTCATGCCATTTACCCACTGCCTTCTGCCAGGACTCGAACCGACTTCCCACGCCGGCGTCATCAGGCGGCAACTTAACCTACTGCGCCACAACGCCGCCAGCCCCAGCACGCAGTTTCTTGTAGTGATGTGTTTTGCAGTGTTAGGAGTCTTGTGAATCTGAATACATCGCTATTTTGATTCCGATTAATATGACTCTGCTTTGACAGCACTAACTCCATTTTGAGCCTTTTCCTGTAACAAGCTGTCACTGAGCCAGATAGCAAGGAGGCTATTTCTTCAAACTAACTCTTCAGACTGGCTGACAGCCACATTGACAATTGTGTATCCATATGCAAATGAGATAGTTTGGGTCCAGGACTACTCCCTCTGAGGTTGACATCTGGAAGTTAAGATAATACACCTTCTGGGAAAAAAACAGAACAAACAAAAACAAAAACAAAAAAACTAGTGCTTTCAAACTGGCATTGGAGACAAAGGTCCCTGTGATGATTTCCTCTGCAAGAGTTCACTCTAGGAAGGCATCAGTTGCTGTAACAGGTTCTGCTGGAGTGAAAAAGCCCTTTACTTCGTTGCTGACTGCTTGAGGACACCCAGAACGGTCCAGTATCACCCGGAAGGGGGCGCGTTCACCTGGGCCATTTGGAAAGCTTCCCCTGTGGACACAGGCTGTTTGGTTTGTTACTGGCACTCTGTTTTTGAGTAATTTTCTTTTGCTTCTTTTTCCTGTCTTTTCATATATCTCATTTGCTTAATTCTACTTTTATGTACCTTGTGATAAACCGATTATTTGGAGAACTATGCCTCACTCGGCTTGTCATTTGACTAAAGGATAAAAGAACCTGCCTCTCTTGGAAAAAAATAATAATCCTTGAGGTTGAAGTTGCCACCTGGTATTGGTGAAACTGGGTTATCCTGAAGTTGTAGCCATGAGCTTAAAACTTCTCACGTTAAGTATTTTGACTGTCTGCAAGGAGAGAATTTCCAAGGAGAGCTTTGTCTGAATGAATCTTCTAGTCACTTCATATGCAGATGTCTGGACAATGGCTGGCCTGCCTTTCTATTGTGGTAGATCACATCCACAAGCACTGGAATCAAATCACTTGTGATTTTCCAACCAACTGTATTCTGACTCTACTGGCCCCTGGGACCACAAGCCACAAGGGTTTTCCTGTCTCACCCTTAGGGGCCCAGAACCCAACTCACTGCTGATGCTGGATTTGCTCTAAGAAAAAAATCAGTGGCATCTTGAACTCTTCCCCAGTGAGTGCTAATGACATACAGCTGTGAGTGTCAGCCTAATGAAAGCAATTATAATTTCCAACATAGATAAACTCCTTAAGACCCTAATCAATAGAATCTCACCTTCAGAAAGAGTTAACATTCATATGATCTTGTTTGTAAACAACCTTAATTTATAATAAACTGAGAAAAAAAAGTACAACTTGGGGATAATACAATTTGCTGGTATAAGAAGAAGTAATTAAGTTGCATACTAAGTAAGTCCAACAAAGCAAAATATTATAAAACTAAGGGACTGGTTCATGACTTGAGTACTGTGTTTTCTAGAATTTATGGAATAGGGAAAAAAAAACCCTATATCTGTCAGACTTGGATCCTTGATGATTTCATTCTGGGGCCTCACTATTTTACCAGTTCTGTGCTGTTCCCAAACTTTCAGATCTCAAACCTCATTCATTCTTTTTGCCTTAGGTAATGGCTTAATTATTTAAAGACACATAAAGAGAATGTGCACATGTATTCAGAATAAATAGGATGAATTGAAAGGTGAAACATTCAGAGAGATCTTTGGACAATATTCCAGACATGCTTGAACTGTTCTTAGATATTCTGTGAATGTAGAATAGAGGTAATAAAATGTCTCTAGAAAACATGTTAAGGATTAGACAGTTCTGTTCACCTAAGAAAATTCATGCAAGGAAGAAGGATAGATCTTGGATTTTTTTCCCCTTTACCTGAGTCAATTGCATTGGCTATAAAAAATATTAGCATGACTGTCACTTGGTAATAGCTCTGTTAGAAAACAGAGGATACCAACATGGGAAGTGGGATACACAGCAGACTCATAGAATGGCAGATGCCCTAAACAGCACTCTGGCCTCAGAATCAGCCCTTTAGGCATTTGGATCCAGCTAAAAAGCCCATGAGAGTTTCACAGGCATGGAAAGCCAAGACACTCTGGCAAAAAAAAAAATGACCTAAATGAGAGATCTCTGTGAGTGAGATCCCAGTGAAAAGAATGAGCCATCAAAGAAGGAGGTACCTTTCTCTGAAGGGAGGAGAGAACTTCCACTTTGACTATGGCCTTGTCTAAATAAGATTGGAGTTTGTGAACTCAAGAGGCTTCCATAGCCTTGGCAGCTCATAACAAGAACCTCGGGTGATTACTGATGTCATAAATAAGAGTGTCAATTGTTAAATCAACAACAGGAGTCACCGTGCACCTACTCCCCATGCAGGATCTCTGTCCTTAATGTGTTGTACTATGCAAATTAACGGTAAAACTACTACTAAAACAGTACTTTATACTTTGTGTGTCTGTGTGGGTGCAGTCTGTTGGTCTATTGAAATCTTTACTTAGTATATACTAAGTTGATCTTCTGTATGTAAAGATAATCGAAAATGAATCTTGAGGCTGGTGACATGGCTCACTTGGTTAAAGCTCCACCTGCGGCGCCATCATCCCATATGGGTGCTAGGTTCTAGTCCCAGTTGCTCCTCTTCCAGTCCAGCTCTCTGTTGTGGCCCAGGAGGGCAGTGGAGGATAGCCCAAGTGTTTGGGCTCCTGCACCCGCATGGGAGACCAGGAAGAAGCACCTGGCTCCTGGGTTCGGAACGGCGCAGCGCCAGCCGTAGCGGCCACTGGGGGAGTGAACCAACGGAAGGAAGACCTTTCTCTCTGTCTCTCTCTCTCGCTGTCTCTAACTCTACCTGTCAAATAAAAAAAAAAGAAAGAAAATGAATCTTGATGAAGAATGGGATGGGAGAGGGAGTGGGAGATGGGATGGTTGCAGGTAGGAAGGAGGTTATTGGGGGAAAAGCTGCTATTATCCAAAAGTTGTACTTTGGAAATTTATATTTACTAAACAAAAGTTGAAGAAAAAAAAGAAAACAGAGGATACTCCACTTTTAGGATCTTAAAGGAGGGGCTGGCATTGCCATGCATTGGGTTAAGCAGGCATCCCATATCCAAGCACCTGTTGAGTCCTGGCTGCTCTACTTCCCATCCAGCTCCCTGCTAATGCACCTGAGAAGCAGGTGATGACCTAAGTACTTGGACCCAAGTACCAGGATGGCATTCTGAGCTCTAGGCTTCAACTTGGCCCAGTCCCAGCTACTTCAGCCATTTGGGAAGGAACCAGCAGATGGAAGATAATGTTGCTCTCTATCTGTCTTTCTGTATGTGTCTGTGTGTCTCCCTCTCTCTGTCACTCTGCCTTTCAAATAAATAAAGAAAAAAATATTTATTTGAAAGGCAGAGTGACATAGAGAGGTAGAGACAGAAAGAGAGGTCTTCCATTCACTGGTTAATTCCCTAAATGGCCACAATGGCTAGAGCTGAGCCGATCTGAAGCCAGGAGCCAGGAGCTTCTTCCAGATATCCCACACAGGGGCAGGGGTCCAAGGACTTGGGCCATCCTCCACTGCTTTCCCAGGCCCATTAACAGGGAGCTGGGTCTGAGGTGGAGCATCTGGCACTCAGCTGAAACCCATATGGGATGCTGGTGGTGCAGGCTGGGGCTTTAACTCCCTGTGCCACAGCGCCAGCCCATAAATCTTTGTTGTTACTGTTATTAAAAATAAAGAATCTTAACAGAGAAACTAAAAATAGTAGATGAGTGTCTTCAGAATCCATCATCCATAGGATTCAGTTAGAGTCAGGTCAACCCAAGATAGAGAAACACGGACCAGGTTAAATCCACAGAAATTGATCTTGGACAAAACTCTTTTGGTTTGTGTAATGGAATGGGGTGCCTGGAACTTTGAAAGAGTTCATCAGTAAATGAGAGAATTTTCCCCATCAACAACAACAAAAAAGTGTAGATGATATCTAACCACTAGTTAATTCAATCTTTTCCTCCTTTAAACCTTTCTAATTGTAAAATACAGTACAATATAGAGAAGCACATAAAATGAAATTATAACTTTTGACTTTTGAGAGGGAAACACAGTCGTAATCACTACCCAATTTAAAGCACAAAAATTTGCCAGCCAATTCAGAAGGCTTTCTGTGATCTGTACAATCACAGCCCACTCCCTCCACCCCTTAGTATAAATGCTATCCTGACACTTATGATAACCATCTATCAGTATATTTTGTATATTTTATCGTACAATTGTGTGTATTCTAACAATGTAATTCATTACCTTCTAGATTTTTTATAACTCTTTTAAGCCTTTCTGAATATATAGGGTCCCAATCTATCCTTCCCTTTATCATGTTGTTGGATAAATTGAGTGATGTGACTTGCAGAGTTTTCACATTCTCAGATTTGCTGACTGTATCCCTAGGTATATTTGAGAATATTCCCATTTTCCTCTGTGTTTTCTGTATATCCATAAGTGGATCTATGAGCTTGACCAGGTAAAGGTGGAAGTTGTTTTTTTTTTTTTTGAAAGGCAGAGTGGACAGAGACAGACAGACAGAGAGAAAGGTCTTGCTTTGCTGTTGGTTCACCCTCCAATGGCTGCTGTGGCCAGCGCACTGCGGCTGGTGCACCGCGCTGATCCGAAGCCAGGAGCCAGGTGCTTATACTGGTCTCCATGCGGGTGCAGGGCCCAAGCACTTGGGACATCCTCCACTGCACTCCCGGGCCACAGCAGAGAGCTGGATTGAAAGAGGAGCAACCGGGACAGAATCTGGTGCCCCGACCGGGACTAGAACCCAGGGTGCTGGCGCCGCAGGCAGAGGATTAGCCTATTGAGCCGCGACGCCAACCAAGGTGCAAGTGTTTGACATGAACACTGTAGGGGGACTTCTGATTCTATCATCCAAGAGGCACATGCAGTCAGATTTTAACTCTTTTTACAGTTAACAATAATTAATGAAAATTGTGTAGAAATATATCATTAAAGCTTGCAAATTTGCAGTGTTATACTTCTGTACTTCTTTATTAACTAGAATATTGCACTAAAATGTCCTTCATCAACAATTTGTTATTCTGAGGTATACATTGTAAAGGAAAAGTAAGGATAATACTTGATTTTTTCCTTTTATGAATATTTAGTTTTCTCAATCATGATTTGGTTGCCTGTAATTTCTTCACAAGAAGATAAATAAGGATATTTAAAATGGGGAATTATGAATTGTCAGATTTAAATACATTTGATGTGTTTTAAACAATTTCACTTGCTATACTTATTGGTGATCATTGGCCAGTGGATGCCACTGTTCAGGTTGGATTCTAAATGCCTTGAAACTGACTATGCTAATCATCCTTTGTGGTTTATTTATTATCTAATGTGACAAGTTCTACGAGGACATTACTGGTTCTCAAAAATAACAGAGAATGATAGAATCAGAAAATAAAATAATTACTCTCTTGATTCATCCCACCTACACACATAGTAGTGTCACTATTATCACCTTAAATATGATTACAGAAAACAGACTGTATAAGCTCTCCTTTTCTGTGCCCTTATTTTATAGTTAAACTGCATTTATCTGATCAATCAGGCACAGGTCATCTTTCAATGATCTTATGTGGATTCTCATTTGATTTCCCAAGCCATCATGTGAAGGAGAGGATCATATCACTATATTTGACAGATAGAGAAAGTATTTAGAGCAGCTGAATGAATTGTCCAAGTTCACATAGCCAGTATATAGAGTTGAAATTCAAACACAGTATGATTCCAAGACCACACTGGCTTGTAACATCTGTTATATACAAAGAAAAATACAGGGAGATTTGGCAGGATCAAAGTGGAGAAGGGGATGAAACCTTGGATTATTTGGAGAGAATGGAAAATACGGTACATTCAAGAAAGAATAATTCAGTGCTCTTTCATAAGGTCTTATGTTTTCTTCCTGAAGGAGTAGGTGATCCTTTAGAGCTTATGATGGAGGACTGTAGTAAAATCCAGAATACATCACTGGGGTGTGGAGGAGGTGGCTGACCATTTTCAAAAGGATTCCAGTTACAAAGAAGCAGCTTAGACTGGAGAACATAATATGCTCAGGTTTTGTGATTTTCCCCTTCCCTCAATGTACACCTAATACCATCGAGCAACCTGAGGCACATGCAGTTATACCTCTCACTCAGGTTTAAGGAATCGTGATATCACATAGGCTGAAAAGAGACAACTAAGAAGATATTGGGAAACTAGTGAACACAGGCTATGAACACTGTGAACACTGAGAACGCTGTGCTAGATGTCTCACACTGATTCTCTGAGCATATATTCTAGCTCCTTCACACATATACCTTGTGTACTGACTGCTTAGACCAGAAAGCTTAGCTGAACATTTCCTAGAATTGTTACTACTAAGGATTCCAGGTGCATTTTACCTTCTGTCAATCAAATGCTCCCTGGCACAATTTCACTAAAAGCCAATCTATATGCAGAGGGATGTGGGGTAAGGCAGGCATAGATTTAGCTGGGGAAACACCTCCCTTGAGCAAACTATTTTGGGGGAGTTGATTTCAAAGAAGTCAACTGTATCGGCCAGCTTTTCATCTCTATAATAAAACACCTGATGCAGCTTACTTACTAAGACAAGGGGTTTAGGGCCGGTGCCGCAGCTCAATAGGCTAATCCTCCGCCTGCAGCGTCAGCACACCGGGTTCTAGTCTCGGTCGGGGCACCGGATTCTGTCCCGGTTTCCCCTCTTCCAGGCCAGCTCTCTGCTGTGGCCCGGGAGTGCAGTGGAGGATGTCCCAAGTGCTTGGGCCCTGCACCCGCATGGGAGACCAGGAGAAGCACTTGGCTCCTGGCTTCGGATCAGTGCGGTGTGCCGGCCGCAGCATGCCAGCTGCGGCGGCCATTGGAGGGTGAACCAATGGCAAAGGAAGACCTTTCTTTCCATCTGTCTCTCTCTCACTGTCCACTCTGCCTGTCAAAGAAAAAGAAAAGGGGTTTATTTAACTTGTAGTTTTTGAGATTCAAGGGCATGGTGCTGGCATTGGCTCTGTTCTGGTGAGGGTCCTCTTAGCTACATCACACCATTGCTGATGGCAATGGTGGGAGCATGTGTGGGAGCAAGTGACCACAGCTTACTACGGGAAGCCAGAGGCAGACTGGGTCTGTCCAGGCACAGGATTTTATAACAACTCACTCTTGTGAGAACTTACTTTAGGAGAGCAGTATTCCCTTTTCTACTGAGTGACAGTACCCTCAGTGACCTAAAGGCCTCCTGCCAGGCTCCACCTTTTAAAAGTCCCACACAGGGGCCAGTTTTGTGTTGCAATGGGTTAAACCACCACCTACAATGCCAGCATCCCATATCTGAGCACCTGTTCAAGTCCCAGCTGCTCCACTTTCCGTCCAGCTAACGTGCCTGGTAAAGCAGCAAATGATTTCCAAAGTATGTGGGCCCCTGCCACCTACAAGGGAGTTCTAGGCTCCTAGCTTTGTTCTGACCCAGCCCTGCTCATTGTGTCCATTTGGGGATTGAACCAGCAGATGGAGGGGCTCTTCCCTCCTTTCTCTGTATCTCCCTCTACCCCCTCTCTCTCTCTCCTCCCTCCCTCTCCTTCTGTCACTCTGTCTTTCACCTGGCTCCTGGCTTCAGATCAGCAAGATGCGCCGGCCGCAGCAGCCATTGGAGGGTGAACCAACGGCAAAGGAAGACCTTTCTCTCTGTCTCTCTCTCTCACTATCCACTCTGCCTGTCAAAAAAAAAAAAAACTCCTGGTCCCTGGTTTCGGACAGGACAGCTCCGGCCATTGCAGCCATTTGGGGAGTGAACCAGCAAATGGACGATCTCATGATCTCTCTCTGTCTCTCTGTAATTCTAATTTTCAAATAAATAAATCTTAAAAATTGTAATAAAACACATATAAATTTTTTAAACATTAAAAATCTTTTTTAAAGAATTATTTTATTTATTTGAAAGAGTTACAGAGAGAGGAGAGCCAGAGAGAGAGAGGTCTTCCATTCTACATGTTCACTCCTCAAATGACTGCAACGGCCAGAGCTGAACTGATCTGAAGCCTGGAGCCAGGAGCTTCCTCCAGGTCACCCATATGGGTGCAGGGGCTCGAGGACTTGGCCCATCTTCTATTGTTATCCCAGGCCACAGCATAGAGCTGGACTAGAAGAGGAGCAACCGGGACTAGAACCGGCGCCCACATGGGATGCTGGCGCCGCACGCAGAGGATTAACCCAGTGCTCCACGGCGCCGGCTCCTAAAATAATTCTTTAAGAAAAAAAAAAAAAAGAACTGAATTGCCCAATGGCCAACTTGTGGAATTGCCTACCTAGTCAGTAGTCCCATTTGGGTCTTAAAAGGTAGAAAGAAGATCTCTAAGGCTAACATGATGGTAAAACAATCCCTGCATATATCCTAGCAATCCCTATGCAAGTATTACTCTGCTCCTTCAGAGCAATGGAACAAGTTCAAGGTATTCATAATTCTCCTGCATTTAATCCAACATTTCTTATGTGACAGCTTGTGTTCAGGTACAATGAGTGTTTTTGTCTCCTCCAAAGTTTATTTTGAAACTTTATCTTCAATATAAGAGCATCAAGGGGTGGGGCTTTTATAGAGTGATTAGCCCATGAGGGGTCCTCCCCTGGGTGTAGGATTACGGTCCTTACAAAAGAGACTTCACAGTTTTCTGGCACTTTCGCCTTTCTGCCCTCTGCCACAGGAGAACACAGCATTTTTTCACCTCCAGAAGATGCAGCAACAAAATGTCATCATGGAAACAGAGATCAGACCCTCATGAGATGCTGAACCTGTAAGCACTTTGATCCTGGACTTCCAGCCTCCAGAACTGCCAGAAATAAATTTCTGTTATTTTAAAATTACCTAGTCTTTTGTTACGGTAACTTTTGTTATGGTAACACTAAAGGACAAAGACATCAAGCAATTGTGTGTACAAATGTTTTACACATCCCAGAATGGCCATGCTTCATAATGTGCTGACAATCTTCTGTCAAGGTCTTTTCAAAATGGTACAGGAGAGCAAGCTATGAGCCCATTGTTGATCAAAAAATTGAGGCTGGGAAAAATGACCATGGTACCAAAGTTTCTTCGATACGAATGAGGCACAAACCCTCACTCATGCTCAAAATAAACACCCATCTTAGGCAAATAAATAAGCATTGAATTTAAGAAATAGATTGTATAAGGCAAAAACAAACAAAACAAAAGCAAAAATAAACAAATGATATTACATCAAACTAAAAAGCTGTGCAGCAATAAAATAATCAGTTGAAGAGACAACCCACAGAATGAGAAGAAATATTTGAAAATTATACAGCTGACAAGGAATTAATATCCAGAATATAGAGGGAAGTCAAACAACTCAATAAGCAAAAAGCCAAATAATCTAATAATAAATGGGCAAAAAAATCTAAATAGACATTTCTCAAAGAAGTCATACAAATGACCAACAGGTAATCTGAAAAATAAAATGGCCAGTATCACTAATCATCAGGGAAATGAAGATCAAAATCATGATGAAATATCATCTCACTCCAGTTAGACCAGCTGTTATTAAGAAGACAAAAGATAAACAGTATGGGTGAGGACAAGGAGAAAAGTGAACCCTTACATACTGCTGGTAGGAATTTAAATTTGTATAGCAATTATGGAAAATAGTGCAGTTCTTCAAAAAATTAAAATAGCACTATGTGGCAGGGGCCTGAGTGGAGGATGGGGAGAACATTGCGATGCAGAGGATTAAGCTGCCACGTGGAATGGCTGCATCCTACATCAGAGTGCTGGTTCAAGTCCTGGATGCACTGTTTCTTTTTTTATATATATAGATTTATTTATTTACTTGAAAGTCAGAGTTATACCAAGAGAGAAGGAGAGGCAGAGAAAGAGAGATAGAGAGGTTTTCCACCTGCAAGTTCACTCCCCAATTGGCCACAAAGGCCGGAGCTGTGCTGATCTGAGGCCAGGAGCCAGGAGATTCTTCTGAGTGTCCCACGTGGGTGCAGGGGCCCAAGGACTTGGGCCATCTTCTACTATTTTTCCAGGCCATAGCAGAGAGCTAGATTGGAAGTGGAGCAGTGGGGACTCGAACCGGCGCCCATATGGGATGGTGGCACTGCAAGGGGCGGCTTTACCTGCTATACCACAATGCCAGCCCCTACACTGGTTTCAAACCAGCTTCCTGCTAATGCAACTTGGGAAGCAACAGATGATGGCTCAAGTGATTGGTTCCCTGCCACTCACATGGGAGACCCAGATGAACTTCCTGGTTCCTGCCTCTGACCTGGCTCAGTCCCAGCTGTGGTGGGCATTCTGGGAGTTAACCAGCAAACCGAAGAAGATCAATTTCTCTCTCTTTCTCTCTCTCCATCACCTTCCCCCTTCCTTTCTCTGTGTCACTCTGCCGAGTATAGCAGGCATGGAAAGCCAAGATATCATGGGAAAAAAAAAGACCTAAATGAATGATCTCTGTGAGTGAGATCCCAGTGGAAAGAACGGGGCCATCAAAGAAGGAGGTACCCTTCTCCGAAGGGAGGAGAGAACCTCCACTTTGACTATGACCCTATCGGAATAAGACCAAAGTCAGCGAACTCTAAAGGCTTCCATAGCCCTGGCAACTCATGACTAGAGCCTAGGGAGATTACTGACGCCATGAACAGGAGTGTCAAATTGTTAAGTCAGCAACAGGAGTCACTGTGTACTTACACCCCATGTGGGATCTGTCCCTAATGTGTCATCTAAAGCCAAGTGATGCTATGACTGGTACTGAAACAGTATTTTTATACTTTGCGTTACTGTGTGGGCACAGACTGATGAGGTCTTTGCTAATTATATACTGAAGTGATCTTCTGTATATAAAGAGAATTGGAAATGAAAAAAAAAAAACAACCTGGTGTTAAAATGGAAATGGCATAGAAAATTAATTAATTTGAAAAAAAAAATTATGTAGGATCTCTGTCTTTAATGTGCTGTACATTGCTATTTAATGCTATAATTAGTAATCCAATGGTAGTTTTTTCACTTGATGTTGCTATATGGGCAAAATGTTGAAATCTTTACCTAATATATACTAAACTGATCTTCTGTATACAAAAAGAATTGAAAATGAATCTTTACATGAATGGAAGGGGAAAGGGAGCGGGAAAGGGGAGGGTTGCGGGCGGGAGGGAAGCTATGGGAGGGGGGAAGCCATTGTAACCCATAAGCTATACTTTGGAAATTTATATTCATTAAATAAAAGTTTAATAAAAAAATAATTTAAAAAAAAGAACTACCATATGACCCAGCAATTCCAGTATTGGATCTATGGGGGATTGACAAAAAATTCATGGGAAAATGGAATTAAAAGGTTATAATTAAAAATATGTACTTTATTTCTTAATATAAGCTCCATTAAGTTTCAGCCACTTTTGGGAGTGATAGCAATCCTAGGAATTTAACCATGTCAAAACAGCTTTTTGGACATTATTAACTGAAGAAAAATGGATGACCTTTAAATATGTTTTAAGATTAGGAAACAGGGGCCGGCGCTGTGGTATAGTGGGTAAAGCCGCCACCTGCAGTGCCGCTGTTCCATATGGGCACCGGTTTAAGTCCTGGCTGCTCCACTGCAAGTCTCGGCTGCTCCTCTTCCAATCCAGCTCTCTGCTATGGCTTGGGAAAGCAGTAGAAGATGGCCCAAGTCCTTGGCCCCCTGCACTCGTGTAGGAGAGCCGAAAGAACCTCCTGGCTCCTGGCTTCAAATCGGTGCAGCTCCATACATTGTGGCCATTTGGGAGTGAACCAATGGATGAAGACCTCTCTCTATCTCCTCTCTCTCTTCTCTCTCTCTCTCTCTCTCTCTCTCTCTCTCTCTCTCTCTGCCTCTCTGTAACTCTGCCTTTCAAGTGAATAAATAAATCTTTTAAAAAAAGATAAGGAAACAAAAAGAAGGTAGAAGTCAAATCAGGACTGTAAGGGGGTTGCTTAATGACTTCCCAATAAAACTCTTGCAAAATTTCCCTTGTTTGATGAAACAAATAGCAGGAGCCTTGCTATTTTGGGGAAGGACTCTTCAGTGAAGCTTCCCTGGGTGTTTTTCTGACAAAGTTTTGGCTTTCTCAAAACATTCATAATTAGCAGGTGTTACCATTCTTTGGCCCTCCAGAACATAAGCATGCAAACTGCCTTGATCATCCTAAAAAAAACTATTGCCATGATCTTTGCCTCAGCTAGTTCTCATTTGCATTGATTGGACCACTTTCACCTCTTGATAGCCATTTCGTTGTCTTCAGCATTGTACTAGTAAAGCCTGTTTCAATTCTTTGAAGAAATGTTTTAGGATATCTTGATGCCACCTATTTAAGATTTCTATTATAAACTATGATTTTATCTGAAGCTGATCTGGATGCAAATGTTTTAGAGCCTCCATTAAGTAGAAAGTTTGCTGGACTTTAATTTTTAAGTCAGAATCGTGTAAGATGAACCAAGTTAGGTACCTGTGGTGTTGGCTATTGTTTCTGCCATTAAACATCAGTCTTCTGGGTCTCCTACATAGGTGGCATGGACCAAAGTACTTTGGGCTATCTTCTGCTGCCTTCCTAGGCACATTAGCAGGAAGCTGGACCAGAAGTGAAACAGCAGTCCAATAGGAGCATTGCCAAGTGGTGACTTAACCCACTTCACCACAACACTGGCCTCAATTGCATATTTTTAAAAAGCTAGAAAAAGGATTATGAGTATTTTCATCAGAAAGAAATGATAAATGCTTGATGAACTAGATATGTTTATCCTGATTTTAATATTATGCAATGAATACTTGTATTAAATAATCACATGGTATCCCATAAGTATTAAAATTTCTATTTGTTACAAAGAAAGATTTTAAATAAGAAGTGGGGAAGACATACTTGGTGATTAACTGACAAACTACTTCCATTTGAGCACTGGTACTACGATAGGAAAAAGATGTGGTAGATAAAGTAGAAATTTGAGCTATGCAAGTATTCTGGGGAGTAGAGCACTGTCCAATAACTGCACAGACGAGCACAAAGCAAATACTGTGAATAAGAATTAGTAGTAATAGAAAAAACAAATTTTGGAAGCCAAAAGTTAATCACATTCATAAACCCAGTTGAGTTCACTCATTCCCCAATAAAATGAAAAGATCCAATCAAGGCAAGGGAGCCTGAAGTTTTCTGACTCCAAATACAGTAACACTCGAATAGCATCAGAGACAGTAGGTGGAAATGTCAGCTTTAGACATCTGGTGGAGGGGCAGACACAGTATTCTAACGTTAGCATACAATAGTCAAGCATGATGTCAACACACCTCACTGAGTCATCTGACACCCATTAGCACCTGTTCATGAAGGACCTGGTTTGTGAGTGCCCCTGTGTTCTAGTGGACAGATTCAGAGTATGAGTTTGCATCATGTCGGTGAAATCAGAATGTCAAAAATCAAGCATGCATTTAAAACACACCAAATGTGGTTACCACATAGTAGCTCAAAAGGAACAATGTGTACACTATTAAAAAATGCTGGGGAATAATTTCATTATTTGGAATTAGGTAAACAGCGAAATAATGAAGCACTTATCCTGTGTTTAATACATGAATTTAGTTAACAAATATAAGATGAATAAAATTCTCATATTGAAATATTCCAGCTAACAAATGAAGAAGGATCGATAAAATTAAACTACTTTCAACCTCAAGTGACATTAAGTGATAAAGGCAGTGACCCCCAGTATCTACTCCCACTGCAAAAAAGAGCAGCAACCGTGTGGAAATGTACTTCCTTGAAAGACTAAAGCAACACTGCCTCTGAGACACTTGTGCCAGATTAGAAGCCCGAAGCCAAGGATAACTCTAGCCCTAACTCCCAATTTTCAGGAAAGGTGGAGGAAACAAAGGGTGTTAAACAACACCAATAAGAAGAAATCACCAGGGGCCAGCGCTGTGGCTCAGTCGGTGAAGACTCCGTCTGCAACAGCAGCAGCCTACATGGGAGCCGGTTTGAGTCCCTGCTGTTCCACTTCCAATCCAACTCCTTGACAATGCACCTAGGAAAGCAGCGGAAGATGGACCAAGTCTTTGGGCCCCTGCATCCATGTGGGAAAGTCAGAAGAAGCTCCTGGCTCCCGGCT
Source organism: Lepus europaeus (assembly GCF_033115175.1). Taxonomy (NCBI): domain Eukaryota; kingdom Metazoa; phylum Chordata; class Mammalia; order Lagomorpha; family Leporidae; genus Lepus; species Lepus europaeus. Next base: position 98,851,694 of record NC_084850.1, on the reverse strand, counting down.
TCAGCCTGGCCCAGCCCTGGTCTTTACGGCCATTTAGGGAGTGAACCAGGGATGGAAGATTCTCTCTCTCGCTCTCTCTCTAAATCTATTTTTCAAATAAATATTTAAAATCGAACAAAATCCAGAATGCGGGAGACTCCTTAGAACAAAGGAGTTCTATTTTATAAGAAAGAGGGGCAGAGAGACAGAGATGGTGAATTTTACAGAGGATTAGCAGTCACCTAATTGCCATGCATGAGTCTAAATGGATTTAGAAGCCGGTGAAAACATTACTATTTATGAGACAATAAGGGGATTTTTGAAATTTGTGAATGGACATTGAACAGATCATTGTTATATAGGCATAATAATGATACATATTGTATTTTTAAAAATATTTTATCTGTTTATTTGAAAGTCATAGTTAGAGAGAGAGAGAGAGAGAGAGCGAGCTTCCATCCCCTGGCTCACCCCCAGATTGCTGCAATGGCCAGGGCTGGAACAGGCTGAAGGCAGGAGCCAGGAGTTTCTTCTGGGTCTCCCACATGTATGCAGGGGTCCAATCATTTAGGCCATCCTCTGCTGCTTTCCCAGGCCTTTTAGCAGGGAGCTGGATCAGAAGTGGAATGGCCAAGACTTGAACCAGTACCCATATGGAATGTTGGTGTCACAGGCCATGGCTTTACTAGCTATGCCACATCACTGGCCCCCATATATTGTATTTTTTTAAGATTTATTTTATTTATTTGAAAGACAGAGTTACATAGAGAGGTAGAGCCAGAGAGAGAAAGAGAGAGAGCTCTTCCAGCCACTGGTCACTCCCCAAATGGCAGCAAGGCCAGAACTGGGCTGATCTGAAGCCAGGAGCTAGGAGCTTCTTCCAGTCTCCCACGCAGGTGCAGGGGCCCAGGCACTTGGGCCATCTTCTGCTGCTTTCCCAGGCCATAGCAGAGAGCTGGATCGGAAGCAGAGCAGCTGGGCCTCGAACCGGCGCCCATATGGGATGCTGGCGCTGCAGGCTAGGGATTTAACCCACTGCGCCACAGCACCAGCACCCATATATTGTATTTTTAAAGTGGTATTTTAAGGTGTATTTTGCTGCAAGAGATGTATTCTACAGTATGTATGGATTAACTGATAGGGTGTGAGGGATTTTCCTGAAGCTAACCTGGAAGGGTTAGGGAAGTTAGTAAATGTAGGTGAATAAGGCTGAGCAAGAGTTTACGACTGCTGAAGCACAATATGCTCTACATATAGGTTCTTTATGGTATTTTCATTGCTTGCCACACATCTGCTTGGCCGTATTTCTAAAGAAAGTTTTTTAAATGCCCAAAGCCACCACAAGATAGACTAATAGAATCAGAATTTCTGAGCATGGAGCCAGGGAATTAGCATTTCTTTTTTTTAATCTTTTTTTGAACATTTATTTCTTTATTTGAAAGGCAGTTACACAGAGACAGAAGGAGAGAGAGAGAGAGAGAGAGAGAGAGAGAGAGAGAGAGAGAGGTCTTCCATCTACTGGTTCACTCCCTCATTGGCTGCAACGTCTGGAGTGGAGCCCATCAGAAGCCAGAAGCCAGGAGCTTCTTCTGGATCTCCCAGGTGGGTGCAGGGGCCCAAGGACTTGGGCCACCTTCTGCTGCTTTCCCAGGCCATAGCAGAGAGCTGGATCAGAAGTGGAGCAGCTGGGACTCAAACCGGCACCTTTATGGGATGCTGGTACTGCAGGTGGCGGCTTTACCCACTGTGTCACAGCATCAGCCCCGGGAATTAGCATTTCTAAAAACTACTTTGAAATGAATTTAAGATATAGTTCAGACCCAATGATAAACAGGGTCTTGCTATTGTTTTATTTTGAAAAGAAGGTCTGGCAGTATACTTATGCTGAATCAACTGCTCAGAGACCCACAAAGACACCAAGGGTTCCATCCTTCTGCTTGACTGTTTTCAGCAAGTTGTCTCCGTGACCTCATGATTGTCACAACTTGGCTGCAACAGCTCTAAGCATCTCTATCACATTCCAAATAAATCCATCTTCTTCTTTTACATTTGTCCTTATTAAGCGATAGCATATTCCACAAAAGCTCTCCCAGCATTCCCTTATATATCTCATTGAGAAGAGCTGGGTCTCACGACCACTCCTAGAGAAGAGACTGGAAAGATCATCCTGTGAGAAAAGGAAACAAGACAGCCATGATTGAATTGGAAAACTCTCCCAAGACTGCTCATAGTGCTTCTTTAAACAAATCAGTCTTTTGTTTTGCTTTTTGGTTTGGTTTTCAATCACCGGGCATTGTTAGGAAGGTCATTCAGTCAGCAATCCAAAAAATCAGTGAGAAAAGAGAAAGAGAGCTGCCAGGTTCACAAATGGGGGCAAGGACTGAATATGACCTGAAGGGAATAAACTCACAAGAATTGAGCCACACCCTGGGTCTGGACACTTTTCATGCTTGAACCTTGTTCAGTTCTCAGAACAGTCCTATAAAGAAAGCAACTGGCATTATCTCCCTATTATACATGAGAGAGCAGAGGCTCATGGAGGAGGGGCCAGGTGGCTTACTCAGCAGTCTGATTGGTTCCATGGGGCACTGCTTTTCCTCTGTGCCATGGGTCATAGCCAGTTCTGAGATTATCGACGTCACTCTGGGAAACACAAACAGGGGAAGGGACAGAGTTTCAGTCATAGTTGGATTTACACAGTAGGCAGTATATTCCATATCACGAAGGAGACATGCTTTATTCTGGACATTACTCTGGTGTTGGGACATGATGGCAAAGATGGAGCTGACAGAGTGGCTTGGAATTAATCTTCCTTTGTGTAGACAGCATCACATTCCCTCAAAAAGTCATATGCTGATACTGCAGCTCAGTGGGTTAAGTCACCACTTAGGATGCTTGCATGCCATATGGGAGTACTGGTTCGAGTGGCTACTCCACTTCTGATCCAACTTCCTGGAAAGGCAGCAGATTGTGGCCCAAGAGCTTGGATTCTTGCCACCTACATGGGAAACCTATAAGGAGTTCCTGATTCCTATCTTTGGCTTCACCCAGCTCAGGTTGTTACAGGCATTTGGGAAGTGAACCAAAAGATAGAATGTCTCTCCCTCTTTCTCCCTCCCTTTCAAATAAATAAATAAATAAAAAAGAAAAAAATCATATAATGAAGTCTTAATCTCGCACCTCTGAATATGACTGTATTTGGAGATACCATCTTTACAAAGGCAATTATGTTGAAATGAGGCCATGGGCTGGGCCCTAAACCAATCTGACTAGTGTCCCTTAAAAAAGAGGAGAGCGCTAGTGTTGTGGTACAGGAGGTTAAGCCACTACCTGTGATTCTGGCATCCCATATCAGAGCACCAGTTGGAGTTCCAGCTGCTCTGCTTCCAATCTAACTTCCTGCTAATGGGCCTGGGAAAGCAGTGGAAGATGTCACAAGTACTTGGGGCTTTGCCACTCATGTTGGAGACCTGGCTGGCATCTCAGGCTCTTAACTTCAGCCTGACCAGCTCCAGTCATTGTGGAGTAAACCAGCTGATGGAAAATTTTTTCTTTCTTTCTCTGCCCTTCTCTCTCTTTAATCTCCCTCTCCCTCTCTCCCTCTCACTCTCTGTCAAATTCCCCTTCAAATAAATGAAATATATCACTAATAACTATAAATAAAAGAGCGAAAGATACCCCCCATCTTCTATTTCCCCACCCCAATTTCTGAGACAGCTAGTGATGGTCCCAGCTGAAACCTGGCACCAGGAGCTGAATCCAAGTCTCCCACCTCGGTGGCAGGAACCCAGTTACTCTTGCCATTATCTGCTACTTCCCACAGTGTTGTGTGGACAGGAAGCTGGAATTAGAACAGAGCCTGGACTCGAAGTCAGGCACTGCAATGTGGGATATGGGCATCCCAAGAGATTTCTTACCTGTGTCACTAAATGCACATCCTACGACTTGACCTTTTTTCAACTTTTTTTTTTATTTTAAATTCAGACAAAAGACAACCAAAGAGACCTAGACAGAAAGTGAAAGAGATTTCCCATCTGCTAGTTCAGTTCCCAAATGTCCTCAAGATCCACTGCTGTTCCTATCATGTTAAAGCTTAACTTTAAAACAGATATTAATTAATTAATCAATTAATTGAAAAGGCTGAGAGAGGGCCAGCATTGTATCACAGGGAGTTAGACCACAGCTTGCAACTCCAGCACTTTATATTAAAACAAGCATTTAACCTTACAATACAGACAATGTTAACTATACAGAAGGCAAAGTCTCTTAGAACAATCATGCGGTCTCTCCTTTTTTTAAAGAGTTTATTTATTTATTTGAGAGGTAGAGTTACAGACAGTGAGAGAGAGAGACAGAGAAAAAGGTCTCCCGTCCATTGGTTCACTCCCCAAATGGTCGCAACAGCAGGAGTTACGCCGATCTGAAGCCAGGAGCCAGAAACTTCCTCTGGGCCTGCCCATGTGGGTGCAGGGGCCCAAGGACTTGGGTCATCCTCTACTGCTTTCCCAGGCCATAGCAGAAAACTGGATTGGAAGAGGAGCAGCCGGGACTAGAACCGGCCCCCATATGGGATGGTGGCACCACAGGCGAAGGATAAACCTACTGCCCCATGGCACCAGCCCCTGAAGGATTCTTTCATGAAGGAGAGCAACAGTGAGGTCCTAAGGTCTGTTCAGGGACTAAGTGACTCATCCAACTTTTCGGCAGTCATTTCTAGACCTGCCCATTATTTCTTTCCAGAAGGGAAAGCTGGTATTCATCACCATATACAAGGATGAGTACAACACCTTCATGCAACTTGGCTGGCCTGTGAGGAATTCCCTACAGAATTCCAAGACAGTTGGTTCATCAGGTATAACTAATGGTTCACACTGGTGTGATGAGGGATGTTGGCTGTGGCACTGAGGGTCAGGCAGGAGATAGATGGAAACACTCTGAACCCCCTGCTCAATTTTGCTGTCAGCCTACAGCTTCTCTAAGAAATAAAGTCCATTCAAAAAAATCCTATGACACACATTAACCTAGGAATTCAAGAGGAGTAGGCAACAGGAAATAAATCCCATAGTGATTGTGTTTGGTTTGATGAGGTAGGCATTTGGTACAGCAGTTAAGACGCTGCTTGGGATGCCTGCATCCCATATGGGAGTGCCTGGAGTCTGGTCCTGGCTCTGCTCACTTTTCTGATATGAACCCTGGGGGGCAACGGATGGTGGCCTGGGTAGTTGGATTCCTGCTTCCCAAGTAGAAGATCCAGATTGAGTTCTGGGCACCTGACTTTGACCCGGCCTTACTAACCCTGGTTATTGTGGGCATTTGGAGAGTGAATCAGTGGATGGAGGATCTTTCTCTGTCTCACTGCCTTTCAAATAAAATTAGATTTAAAATTTAAAAAGGAGGGGGGTTTCAAGTCCAGGTTGCGCCTCTTCTGAGCCAGCACCCTAGTAAGGAGCCTGGGAAGGCAGCAGAAGATGGCCCAAGTCCTTGGGCCCCTCCCACCCACAAGGGGCACACTGATGGAGTTCTAGGCTCCTGGCTTCAGACTGGCCGGCCCAGCTACTGTGGCCATTTGGGGAGTGAACTGTGGGATGGAAGATTCTCTCTCTCTCTCTCTCTCTCTCTCTCTGACTGTGATTTTCAAATAAATAGATAAATCCTTTTTTTAACAAAAGAGGAAAGTAGGATACAGGAAGTTACACCAGGAGGCTGCATGCACAGAGGGACAACCCTGTGAAACAACAACAAGAAGGCAATCACCTGCAAGCCAAGCAAAGATATCATAGAGGAAACCAACTATGCTGACACCTTGGTCTTAGCTTCCATCCTCCAGAATGGTGAGGAAATGAACTTGTGTTGCTTAAGCCACCAGGTCTGTGGTGTTTTGTTATGGCAGCCCTGGCAAGCTAATATGCTGCCTCATACTCTCCATGCTGCTCATTCTGTATAGCCAATTCACACATGATATATGTGATTGCATTACTTCAATCATGCACTGACACAAAAGGTGAAGGCCTAACATGACACTAAGAAATCCAGGGGGGCTGGTGCTGTGGTGTAGCAGATAAAGCCGCCCATCTGCAGCGCCAGCATCCCATATGGGCACTGGTTCGGATCCCAGCTGCTCCACTCCTGATCTACCTCTCTGCTATGGCCTGGGAAAGCGGTAGAAGGTGGCCCAAGTCCTCGGGCCCCTGTACCCGGAAGAAGCTCCTGGCTCCTGGCTTCGGATTGGAGCAGCTCTAGCCATTGCGGCCATCTAGGGAGTGAACCAGTGGATGGAGGATCTTTCTCTTTCTCACTCTGTCTCTCTCTGCCTCTGCCTCTCTGTAACTCTGCCTTTCAAATAAATAAATAAATTTTTAAAGATTTATTTATTTACTTGAAAGAGTTACACAGCAAGAGAAGGAGAAGGGGGAGAGAGAGAGAGAGAGAGAGAGAGAGAGAGAGAGAGAGAGAGAGAGAGAGGTCTTCCATCCACTGGTTCACTCCCCAGATGGCTACAATGGCTGGAGCTGCACCAATCCGAAGCCAGGAGCCAGGAGCTTCCTCCGGGTCTCCCATGTGGGTGCAGGGGGCCCAAGCACTTGGGCCATCTTCTACTGCTTTCCCAGGCCACACCGGAGAGCTTGATTCAAAGTGGAGCAGTCAGGACTCGCACCAGTGCCCATAGGAGATGCTGGCGCTGCAGACCGGGGCTTTAAGCCACGGTGCCACAGCACCGGCCCCTAAATAAATATTTTTTAAAAGCCATGAAGCTTGACAACATTACCATGGCTAGAGGTTCTGCCTTGCTGGTCATGTTGCTAGCAGGCCAGAACATAATCACCGGGGTTGAATCTGATGTGCATTTGGTTCTGTGCACTCCTACAGACCCCAGCTTGTGTCCTACCAGAACACTAAATTTCCTAGATGTTCTTTTTTATGCTCCACAACTCTTTATCCAACAAGAGGTTGCCATCCATACACGCAAATAACTGTTCTTTATTATATCAACTTTTTCCTCTATTATTTTTTTTATTAAACTTTTATTTAATGAATATAAATTTCCAAAGTACAGCTTATGGGTTACAATGGCTTCCCCCCTCCCATAACTTCCCTCCCGCCCGCAACCCTCCCCTTTCCCGTTCCCTTTCCCCTTCCATTCACATAAAGATTCATTTTCAATTCTCTTTATATACTGAAGATCAGTTTAGTATATATTAGGTAAAGATTTCAACAGTTTGCCCATATAGCAACATAAAGTGAAAAAACTACCATTGGAGTACTAGTTGTAGCATTAAATAACAATGTACAGCACATTAAGAGGTGAGTTTGGAGTACCAGTTAAGCTGCTTCTTAGGATGCCCATATGCTATATTAGAATGCCTAGGTTTGGGGCCGGCGCTGTGGCGCAGTGGGTTAAAGCCCCAGCCTATAGTGCTGGCATCCCATATGGGCACCAGTTTGAGCCTTGGCTGCTCCACTTCCAATCCAGCTCTCTGCTATGCCTTGGGAAAGCAGTGAAAGATGGCCTAAGTCCTTGGGCCCCTGCACCCTAGTGGGAGACCAGGAATAAGCTCCTGGCTCCTGTCTTCTGATCAGCCCAGCTCTGGCCTTGCTGCCATTTGGGGAGTGAACTGGTGGGATGGAAGACCTCTTTCTCTCTCTCTCTCTCTCTCTCTCTCTCTCTCTCTCTCTGGCTCTACCTCTCTCTGTGACTCTGTCTTTCAAATAAATAAAATAAATCTTGAAAAAATTTTAAAAATACCTGGGTCCCAGTCCTGACTCTGCTGCCCATCCAGCTTCCTGTTAATGTAACCTGGGAAGAAAGCAAATGGCAGCTCAGGTACTTGAGTCCGTGCCACTCATTCAGGGGACCCAGATGGGATTCCCAGCTCCTGGCTTCAGCCTGCCCTAGCCCTACATGATGCAGGCATTTGGAGAGTCAACCAGTAGATGGAAGATCTCTCTCTCTCTCTCTCTCTCTCTCTCTCTCTCTCTCTCTTTCAAATAAATACAAATGAAAAAAATAAAAACAAATTAAGGGGCCAGTGCTATAACATAGTAGGTTAAGCCTCCATCTGTGGCACCAGCATCCCATATGGGTGCCAGTTCCACTTCCTAATCAGCTCCATGCTAATGGCCTGGAAAAGCAGTGGGAAATGGCCCAAGCGCTTGGGTCCCTGCACCCATGAGGGAGACCCGTATCCTACTTTCTTCTTTTGTTAAAAAAAGAGATGTATTTACTTATTTGAAAAGCACAGTGAGAGAGGGAGAGAGATCTTCATCAACAGTTCACTCCCCAAATGGCTGCAACAGCTGGGTTTGGCAAGTCTGTTGTAGCATTTGGGGAGTGAACCAAAGGATGAAAGACCTCTGTGTATAATTCTGACTCTCAAATAAAGAAATATATCTTTAAAAAGAATTCTATATAAAAAATTGTTAAAGATTCTAAATACACAGTCAGCCTTCCATGTCTGTGAGTTCTACATCTCGGATTCAACCAATAATGGATCAAAAAAGATTAGAAAAAATTGCATTTGTACTAAACATATATAAATGTTTTTCTTGTCATTATTCCCTAAAGAATACAATATAACAAGTATGGACATAACACTTACATTGGATTAGGTATTAGAAATGATCTCTGGGCTGATGCCGTCGCGCAGTAGGTTAATCCTCCACCTGCGGCACAGGCACCCCATACGGGCTCTAGTTCTAGTCCTGGCTACTCCTCTTCCAATCCAGCTCTCTGCTGTGGCCTGGGAAATCAGTAGAAGATGGCCCAACTCCTTGGGCCCCCGCACCCATATGAGAGACCAGGAGGTAGCACCTGATTCCTGGTTTCGGATCAGCATAGCTCCGGCTGTTGTGGCCAGTTGGAGAGTGAACCAACGGACAGAAGATGTTTCTCGTTGTCTCTCCCTCTCACTGTCTATAACTCTACCTCTCAAATAAATAAATAAAAATTCTTAAAAAAAAGAATCTAGATATGCTTTAAAGTATGCAGGAAGATTGTGTCTATTGTAAGCAAACACTGTGCCCTTTTATTTATTTTTAAGTAAATTTTCTCTTTTTTAATATTTATTTTATTTATTTGAAAGGCAGAGTTAGAAAGAGAGAGAGGGAGGGAGAGACAGAGCTGGATCTTAAATACACTGATTCACTTCCCAGTTGGCCACAAATGCCAGAGCTGGACTGATCCGAAGCCAGGAGCCAGGAGCTTCTTCTGGGTCTCCATGTGGGTGCAGGGGCCCAAGCATTTGGGCCATCTTCTGCTTTCCCAGGCCATAGCAGGGAGCTGGATCGATGCAAGTCCAGCACCAATGTGGGATATCAGCATCGCAGGCAATGACTTAACCTATTAGGGCACAATAAAAGTTCCTACTGTGCCCTTTTATATGAAGATTTGAACATTGATGGATTTGGTATCTGTACCTGGCCTGAAACCAAACACCCTCAGATCCCGAGGATCAACTGTAAATCATAACATTTTAAACATTTTTCATCTGTCATTAGAATATTTATTGAGACACTGTAATCCCGAAAACACAGCAGTTGACATGTGACACCTCCTACTTCCTCTAAATATCTATTGCTGTCTCACAAATTTTATGAAATCAGGAATAGCAAGAGGGACCACATTTCTGTTCACAGTAAATACTGCAGGTAAACAAGGGTAAGGAAGCACAACACATCAAAAATGTCCATGCTTGCCTGTTAATTATAAAATCTATCATGCAATAGAGGAAAGGAAACATTCAGATCTCAAAATAAGAAGAGAGGGGCCAGTACTGTGGCATAACGGGTAAGGCCGCCACCTGCAGTGCTGGCATCCCATATGGGCATTGGTTCGAGTCCCGGCTGCTCCACTTCCAATCCAGTTCCCTGCTATGGCCTGGGAAAGCAGTAGAAGATGGCCCAAGTCCTTGGGCCCCTCCACCTGTATGGGAGACCCAGAAGAAGCTCCTGGCTCCTGGCTTCAGATGGGCTCAGCTCCGGCCATTGTGGCCAATTGAGGAGTGAAGCAGTGGATGGAAGACCTCTCTCTCTCTCTCTCTCTCTCTCTCTCTCTCTCTCTTTCTCTCTCTCTCTCTCTCTCTCTCTCTCTCTCTCTCTCTCTGCCTCTCCTTTTCTCTCTGTGTAACTCTGACTTCCAAATAAATAAGTCAATCTTTTAAAAAAAAGTCAAAGAGAAACAGCAAACAGGTTGTGTCTACTGAGGGTAAAAAATTTTTTTTCTCTACCTGACCTGAACAGATTGAATATTCTTGAAAAAGGTAGTGGAGTGTACAACTAGGCTGCTCTGATCTTAAAATAATTCAATCACTAGGGAGAGAACTTTTACCCCCCACAGGACAGAAAAATTAGTGTTCATAATAACTTATATTACTGAATTTAATGCTGAGTAGAAAATAAAGACTGTGTGTTGAAAAAGCCTTTTAATACTTTCCTATCTGGTAGAATTCAGAACATCTCATTCACTCTTTTATTGGAACATCAGATCTATCATTCAGCAAACCTGTAAGGGGGAGAAGAATCTTAGTTGATCTTGGCCTCAAAATTTTCCTACAACACCTAAAGTAACACTGAAAATGCATATAGTGAGTGTGTGCATGCCTATGGTGAGCTATTAAAATTGTTATAAATTGTTTTTACCAACTTAAATGAAAATGGAAAACCGAGACTGGTGCTGTGACATAACAGCTTAGGCCACCACGTATGATGCCGACTTCCCATGTGGGTGCTGTTTCAAGGCTTGGCTGCTCCACTTCTGATCCAACTCCCTGCTAATGGCCTGGGAAGGTAGCAGAGAATGGTCCAAGCGCTTGGGCCCCTGTCTCCGGTTGGGAGAACCCAGATGAAGCTCCTGGCTGCATGCTACAATATGAGTAAGCCTTGAAAACATTATGCTAAGTGAAATAACCCTGACACAAAGGTAAAAATATTGTATGTCCCCACTTAGATTAAATATCTAAAATAGGTGAACTCATAGAGACAGAAAATAGAGTAGAAGGTACCGGGGGCTGGGTGTAGGAAATGAGGGAGTTATTCAAAGGGCACAGAGTTTCTGTTCTCGGTAATTAAAGTGCTCTGAAAACAGAGGTGGTGGTTGCACAGCACTGTAAATACCATTCATGTCACTGATTTGTACACTTAAAAACGGTTAAAACAGGACAGTGCTGTGGCCTCCATCTGCAGTGCTGGCATCCCATATGGGCACAGGTTCAAATCCCAGCTGCTCCACTTCTGATCCAGCTCCCTATTAATGCACCTGAGAAAGCAGTGGAAGATGGTCCAAATGCTTGGGCCCCTGCACCCACGTGGGAGACCCAGATGGAGTTCTGGGCTCCTGGCTTTGGCCTGGTCCAGCCCTGGACATTGTAGCCATTTGGAGAGTGGACCAGCGGATAGAAGATTTTCTCTCTCTCTCTCCCCTCCCTCCCTCTCTCTCTATAACTCCGAAATTCAAATAAATGAGTAAATCCTTTAAAAAATGGTCAAAAAGGAGTGAGTGAATGTGGGTGTTTGGTCTAGCAGTTAAGAGGCTGGTTAAGATGCTGATGTCCCACATCAGAGTGCCTGGGTTCAAGACTCTGCTCCATTCCTGACTCCAGCTTCCTCTTAATGCGCACACTTGGAGGCAGCAGTGATGCCTCAAGTAATTAGGTTCCTGCCACTCATATGGGAGATGTGAATTGAGTTCTCAATTCAGTTTTGGACTCAGCCCAGCCCTGGCCATCACAGGCATTTGAAGTGTAAATGGAGGGATAGATCTCTTTCTGTACCTGCCTCTATTTATTCTGCCTCTTAAATAAATTAGATAGCTAAAATGGGACAAGTGTTGTAGCACAATAGGTTAAGCTGCTGCTTGGGATGCCTGAGTGGCTGGGATAAAGCCCCAGCTCTGCTTCCAATCCAGCTTTCTGCTAATGAACCCGGGATGCAGTAGATGATGGTCCAAGTACCTCCCATCCATGTGGCACATAAGATGGAGTGCCTGGCTCCTGGCTTCAGCCTGTCCCAGCACCAGCTGCTGTATTTGGGGAGTGCCCCAGCTGTTGTAGGCATTTTGGAAAGTGAACCAGCAGATGGAAAACCTCTGTGTGTGTATGTGTGTGTGTATTCCTCTGCCTTTCAAATAAATAAAAATGAATAAATAAGGATTCGGTGTTGTAGCACACTGGATTAAGCTGCTGCTTGAGATGCCTACATCCCTATCAGTGCAGGGGATCAAGTCCCACCTCCAATCCAATCCAACTTTCTAATAGTGCATACCCTTAAGGCAAAAGGTTATGGCTCAAATACTTGAGTCTCTGCTGCCCGTGTTGGGGACCCAAACGGAGTTCCAAGCTCCTGCTTGAGCCTGGCCCAGCCCCAGCTACTGTGAACACTTAGAGAGTGAAACAGGATAAAAAATTGTCTCTCTCTCTCTCTTTCTACCTTTGAAATTAAAAAAATAAATAAACATTTTAGATAGTAGCCTGGAGGTGGCTACTTTATTAAGAAAACGAAAAATAAACATTAAAAATTATTAAAATGACAAATTTCGTTAAAACACACAGTACACACAAGAGTGGCTTCAAAAAGCACTCTGAAAATAGAATTAAAAGAAAATGCAAATTTTCCATGAACTTTGTGATGCTCCCTTGTGCACATACATAGAAGTATATAAATATTTGTAGATGCTCATATATGTCCACTAGAAAAACACTGAAAATCTTTAGAATTTTTCATTAGGAGCTAGAAGTTCCTGAAGAGTCCCAAGGTTGGCTGCAGCCCTCTCCAAAGTAATACTTACATTCTCTGTGGTTAATTATTGCAAAGTCCAGACAGAATAGCTAGCAAACAGTGAAGGCTGCTCCCTATATGCTATAATATTAAACAGTAGCTGTAATTGCCCCTCCTATACAAATGATGTATCTCCGATGTCCCAGGGTTAAAGTCTACATGTCTATAAGTCTTTTGCTTAGCTATTCTCTCCACCTCTCCTGCTATTTCCAATATGTCATTAAATTGAAATATAGGATTCTTAATTTCAGCGTTTGTGGCTGGCATTGTGGCTTAGAGGGTTAAGCTGCTGCCTGCAGCACTGGTATCCCATATGAGCACTGGTTTTTTGTTTTTGTTTTTTGTTTTGGTTTGTTGTTGTTGTTGTTGTTGTTTGTTTGTTTTTTTTATTTTTGACAGGCAGAGTGGACAGTGAGAGAGAGAGACAGAGAGAAAGGTCTTCCTTTTGCCATTGGTTCACCCTCCAATGGCCGCCGCGGTAGGCGCACTGCGGCCGGCGCACCGCGCTGATCCGATGGCAGGAGCCAGGTGCTTCTCCTGGTCTCCCATGGGGTGCAGGGCCCAAGCACTTGGGACATCCTCCACTGCACTCCCGGGCCACAGCAGAGAGCTGGACTGGAAGAGGGGCAACCGGGACAGGATCGGTGCCCCGACCAGGACTAGAACCCGGTGTGCTGGCGCCGCAAGGCGGAGGATTAGCCTAGTGAGCCGCGGCGCCGGCCTGTTTATTATTTTTAACATATGTTTCTTTATTTGAAAGGCAGAGTGACAGAGAATGAGGGAGAGACAGAATGAAATCTTCCATCTGTTGTTTCACTTCCCAGAGAGCCCCAACAGCTAGGGATGGGTCAGGCTGAAGCCAGAAGCCAGGAGCTCTATCTGGGTCTACAACATGGGTGGCAACGATCCAAGTACTTGGACTGTCTTCAGTTGCCTTTCCAAGGTACCATAGTGGGAAGCAGCATCAGAAGCAGAGTAATTGGAACTTGAATCAGCACTCTAATACATTATACTGGCATTACAAGCTGTGGCTGAAACCACTGCCTCACAGCATCAGCTCTTCTTTACTGATATCTTGATATGTCTGGTAATTGACTTAAACGTCAAGCAATGTGTATGAAAAGATTTATGGGCTCTGGGTGATGCTGTTTCTCCCCATAGAAGATTCACCTCCTCTGGAAAGCTGCTGATGAGGGGACAATCAGACTTTGGACATCTAGGACTTCATCCCCCTCTGGTTTCCCCTGCCCCGGGGAAAACCAGGGTCCCCAAATGAGAGTCTGGGGTGTTCTCCGCGCGCTACTCTCTTGAGTGAGTTCTGAATTCACTGTTTTGTTATCCAGTGACATGTGACTACTGAGAAATCCTTCGAGACTGCTATGTACTGGCAGCCGTGTCCTCCCTGGGAGAAGCGTGCGCGGTGCTCCAAGGAAGAAAACCACCGCCTCCAGGGGTCACTCCTGCTTGCTTTTCTTCTTCCTGGGATCTTGACTTCTCAAATATGGCTGGTTTGGAAGTCGGGACTCCAAGCTTTGTTTCCCTGGCACTGTGAGTTTTCTGCAGGTCTGATCTCTTCTCCACATCTGAGAAGGAGCTTTGCCCACAGCACGCTGTTCTCTCACTCCAGGAAGTTCAGGATGCAGAAATTGTCTGAGGGAAACTAGAGCACAGGATTGTTGTATTTTAGCCATATTGGTTTTGGCAAGTTGTTGGAATTCGCTGTGTTCCAGGGTCCTCTTATATAAAACAAGGACAACTCAACTCCATTGGGTTGTTGGTAAACATTAACTTAATAGAGTTAAAGCAGTTAAAATAGTGGCACGTCTAACACTCTGTAACTCTTGATCTCATTATTATCTCACAAAAAGTACTCCAAGAAACATATTGAAATGGAAAAAAAAGCAAGGTCCATAGCACTCTTTGGTGTTCCATCATTTGCCTCTAAAGGAGAGTGGTTAGAATATACATGTATATGCAAGGGTATATTAGAGCTAGATGGAAGGCCGGCACCGTGGCTCACTTTGCTAATCCTCCGCCTTGCGGCGCTGGCACACTGGGTTCTAGTCCCAGTCGGGGCACCAGATTCTGTCCCGGTTGCCCCTCTTCCAATCCAGCTCTCTGCTGTGGCCAGGGAGTGCAGTGGAGGATGTCCCAAGTGCTTGGGCCCTGCACCCCATGGGAGATCAGGAGAAGCACCTGGCTCCTGCCTTCGGATCAGCGTGGTGCGGTGGCCATTGGAGGGTGAACCAATGGCAAATGAAGACCTTTCTCTCTCTCTCTCTCTCTCTCTCTCTCTCTCTCTCTCACTGCCACTCTGCCTGTCAATAAATAAATAAATAAAAAATATTAGAGCTAGATGGAACAGTGGTGTTCTCTGGGAAGAAGTTCTAGATGGTTCGGCAAGAGAAATGAAAAATTTCTTTTTAATCAAAGGTGTATGTTTCATCTATTTAACATTTTAGTCTTTTGTAAAGGAAAGAATAGGGTAAAAAAAATTACAAGGCTTTGGAGCCGCATAATCCTGAATTTATTGCCCCTCTCTACCAAGCAGGTCAATTTATATAATGAGAGTCCTTGGGCAAAGCGAAAATGTGGAGTCCATTTTTTTTTTTTTGACAGGCAGAGTTAGAGAGAGAGAGAGAGAGAGAGAGAGAGAAAGGTCTTCGTTTTCTGTTGGTTCACCCCCCAAATGGCCACCGCACCGCGCTGATCCAAAGGCAGGAGCCAGGTGCTTCTCCTGATCTCCCATGGGGTGCAGGGCCCAAGCACTTGGGACATCCTCCACTGCGCTCCCAGGCCACAGCAGAGAGCTGGACTGGAAGAGGAGTAACCAGGACAGAATCTGGCGCCCCGACCAGGGCTAGAACCCAAAGTGCCAGCGCCGCAGGCGGAGGATTAGCCAAGTGAGCTACGGCGCCAGCCAGGAGTTCCTTTTTCAAATCAGGAAATGATTTGTCCTCTTCCTTACTCCATCTCTCTTTCCCCCTGAAATGGTGTTTGTATGTGCTATGTAATGTTGAACTCCATGGAATGATGGGGACACTCCTAGAGTGAGTGAATGCCCACACAGGTGTGGCTCAGCTCTGTGGTTTGGACTGTCATTCCTCCTTGAACCTGCCCACAGGCCCTTGTCCTGGGGTGAAGTGCAGTAACTGCCACGTGAGCAGATGAGAGAGAAAGATTGGGTGGGCAAGTGGTGGAGGGGGTAGCTAAAAACCTGTCCCAGTGAGGCAGGAAATTGGTGGGAGCTGGAATTCATGAGATCTGGGGTTCCAGGTCCCCAGTATATACTGCATTGTCCCTTCAGACCGACAAAACATAAATTCATAGAAAAAAATGTAAAAAATGTCCATACTGCAACACTAAACCATAGTCCCAGGACCTACTCTGAGTGTGGGATTATGTGGGACTATGTTGGTAGCAAGTCCATGAAACTAGCTCTACTACCCCATCCCAGCACTGTGTCATTATTTGTTTTCTGGAATGGTAGTGCCTTTAATGGTAACACAGAGATTACAAAGAACACGACAAACCTTGTGAAGTTTTTTCAAGACGTAAATAGGATATTACATATAAACACTAAGCACTGTACTTAGGACAATGGAATAAGTCATTTTATGTTAAATATAATTATTCAATAATTGAGACTAACTATTATTACTTTATTAACATCCAGTAACTATCATGTAATAATGTTATGAAATTCTTTATTAATATAGTATGGAGGTGGTACAATGAACATATGTGAACCTCACAATAGATGGAACACAACAGGTGAAACAAGGCTATTCTGTTAGCTTTGGAGGACATGTCTCAATCCATCCCTATTCTCAAATATGTCAGCTACTCAGCCATCTACAGATATTGTCAACAAGTCCAGAACAAACTATTATGAATCGAATTTGGAAAAAGTTGTTCTTCGTCAGGCACATGAAGTTCCCAGAAGCCAAGTCAAATGTCTAAGTTCACATGACAACTAAGTACATCGGGGATATACATCTCTTGTAAGAAATGCAGGGTGAGGCTTTTACCTAAGAGTCATGGCTGGATGTTGGTGGACATTGCTGATTTTGTACCTGATGTATCCCTTGTCTACCTACAAAACAGCTTCTGGGTGTTATTGTCATGCTTCCAAGGAACACCAGTGCCCAGAGGCCCAGGTGTTTTCTACCTGCACTTCCTAGTAGCTTAGGTAGCTCCTTTTTCATTCATCAGATCACCATCATCCCTGTATGTACTGTTCTTATCACAGTTATCCCAATGTGTGTTACATTCCATCCTCTCCATTAACAGGATAACAGCTGAAGGGAAATGTGGAGATAACATAGAGAACTTGTCGCATTTTGTAGGAAATGATTCATATCTGGTGTAAGGCAGTGACTCAGAGTGTTTTCTCCACGTAATGAGCCAGTTCTCCAAATATCAACCTTTAAAAAAAATTATTTTCGGCCGGCGCTGCGGCTCACTAGGCTAATCCTCTGCCTGCGGCACCTGCACCCTGGGTTCTAGTCCCAGTCGGGGCGCCGGATTCTGTCCCGGTTGCTCCTCTTCCAGTCCAGCTCTCTGCTGTGGCCGGGAGCGCAGTGGAGGATGGCCAAAGTGCTTGGGCCCTGCACCCGCATGGGAGACCAGGAGAAGCACCTGGCTCCTGGCTTCAGATTGGCGCAGCGCGCCGACCGTAGCGGCCATTTTGGGGGTGAACCAACAGAAGGAAGACCTTTCTCTCTGTCTCTCTCACTGTCTAACTCTGCCTGTCAAAAAAAGAAAAAGAAAAAAAAATTATTTTCATCTGCTTGAAAGGCAGAGAGAGAGAGAGAGATAGAATCCTCCATCCATGGTTTTACTCCTCACATGCTCACAATAGCCAGGGCTAGGCCAAGCTGAAGCCAGGAGCTTGGAACTCCATCTGGGCTTTCCACATGGGTGTCAGGGGTGCAAGAACTTGACCTAACATCCGCTGTCCCTCAGAATGCATTAGCAGGAAGCCAGATCAGAAGCAGAGGTGCGGGACTCAAATCAGCACCCTGATAGGGGATGCTATTTTCCCAAGCAGCAACTTAACCTGCTGTACCATAATACCCACCCTAATATAGACCTTATTAAAGATAGACAGTAGGGAGAGGAAACCCACCATAGCCCCTGAGCATTCTGTCACGTTTTGCTGTTTTCCAAGATTTCCAAGCCCCGACTATCTTTGCCAGGGAGAAGTGCCAGGGTCTGTTTGCAGTGAGCAACCATGAGCAATGAGGTAACATCTGTGCAAAGAGCAGGATGCTCACACTCACTACTAAAGCCTGAGCTCTCCCAAGCTCAGTGGTCCTCTCCCATAGCTCTGCCTTCTGCCTGTGGAAGCATCCAGGTCTCTCCACCTTCATTGCTCCCATGAGACATCAAGGGCAAATGGAACTGGAGCAGTCATGAAGCTCTGGCTACTGCTTTTGCTGTGAGAATTAAAGGCATTCGCCTCTGTTTCAGGGTTATTATTATCCAGAATTCCATCAGTCTATGGTAAATTAACTTGCTAGTTTTCAAGCAGCATGAAATCTTAGACCCTTCGCCATCCTTGACACGGAGATTTAAGTGGGTCATTCCTCTGCCTCCCTTTGCTGAAGGTCAGTTCCACTAGCATCATCTCTTAGACTCTGCATATCCTGGCCCCACCCACCTCTCATCTTGTGCCACTTTCCTGTAAATCTGTTCTTTAGTCATATAGGGGAAAAATGAGCCTGTGACCTCTGGGCACTGGTCTGCCACATAACTGGGCCCCTTTGTGGCTAATAACCTGGCCTCCTACTCACAATTAGACCATTTTGTTCTCATTGACATAAATGCCTGAATCACTCAGCCTAAACCCAAATCCTATAATAGACCTTTGCTAACATAATCTTTCTGAAACACTCCCAGCTTCCTCATGTTATGCACTCTCCCTCATTGCAAGGAATAATAAACCCAGCTTAACTTCCTGTGTATTCTTCCTGCTCTTTAGCTGGAAGACTGTTATATGCTGATACTAGTCTTTTTGTTTATGAAACATGCCCTTTTCTTTCCTGCCACAAGTACATTACACATACTGTTCCTTCTGTCTAGAACAATGTTTTCCTCACCTTCTTAACCTAACTAATCTCTCTGCATCTCGAAGTTCTCAGCATAGATATCACTTTCTCTAACGTGTATTCCTGTTTCCCTTAGCAAAATTTGGATTGTATTGCGAGAGTACCTTGGATTTTTTTCCTATCACATACACGTTTCAGAATTTGTTATTTGTACTTTGTTCTATATAGTTTTTGGTGTTACTCTTTACTTATTTAATATCTTTAAAGATGTTTACCAATCTCCCTTGGTCATTACTATAGCCTAACATGTAGTGGGAGGTTTGACTCATTTTAAGGATCCACTTTTCAACATCATTCATTCTACAAATAATTATTGAGTGCCTACCATGTGCTAGACATTGTTCTGTGATCTAGGATCCTACATTAAAATTGATGAAGTTGTGCCCTACACAGAGATCACACTTTATTTTAGTGAAGGAAACAATAGAAGAAATAGATGTATCCCTCAACAAATATTTATTGTGCAACTCCTACTAGATACTGTTTTAGAATCTAAGATTATAGTGGAGTAAAAAAAAAATCAGTAACATTTTTGTTTTCAAGGGCCCTCAATTATGG
The DNA here is from genome assembly GCF_033115175.1 of Lepus europaeus. Classification (NCBI taxonomy): domain Eukaryota; kingdom Metazoa; phylum Chordata; class Mammalia; order Lagomorpha; family Leporidae; genus Lepus; species Lepus europaeus. Next base: position 98,832,276 of record NC_084850.1, on the reverse strand, counting down.
TATCTGGTATGTGTGTGTATAATATTATTAAATATTGATGAGGTTCAGTATTGACAATATTTAGTGTAAAATAAAACATGGCATGGTGATAGAGAACTTTAAGTGAGTGTTAATTTTTGATATGGTTATGAAGAAGGTCTCTTTGAGAAGTTGATATATGAGATCAAACTTATGCAAAAATGTGAAATGTAGTCATCGTGTGAGCCCTTGATAGTCATTGTGGTAATTTTCTGAGCAAGGTGGCATCTCATGGGTATAGTTGAGGAGAGTAGGGAATTTAACTTAAATTTTAATAGGATTTATCTGGCTATTGTGAGGGATACTGACTCAGGATCGAGGAGCAAGGGACAAAAATGCTAACAAAGAAATTGGATAAATGACTATTTTGATTATTCAAGTGAGAAATTGTGGTGACTTAGCTCATGGTGGAGTAGTACATAAGGAAATGGATCTCTCAAATCCCTCTTTAAGATGGGACTTGCCACTCAGATGAGAGGAATGTGGTCAGTTGACAACTTCCAACTGTTAGGTACATCAGATCTGCATTTTATTCCCAAGTAAAATTCCAGTCTTCTATGGTGACCCTCACTCAACCACTGAATGAGATAATGGTCAAGTTCTTTATTAGGTAGCCACCAATCAATACATAAGCAAGATGGTTGCACAAAGGCCTAACCATTTCCACCATACATGGTTTCCTCTAATGGGCAATGTTTGCCCCAGAGCTCCTTACTGGGCTGGAACTTGGTATGATGGCTTTCCCTACTCAATATTTTTTCTTCACATCCCTTTCATAGGTGTTACTCCCTGTGATAGCTAATTTTATACATCAACAGTAGTTGGCCATAAGGTGATTAGACATTTATGCTAGGTGTGTCTTTAAGGGTATTTCTAAATTAGATTATTTAAATAGGTGGGCTGAGGGGCCAGGGTTGTGGTACATCAGGTTAAGCTGCCACTTGCCACCCACCACCCTATATCAGAGTGCCAGTTTGAGTCCCAGCTATTTGGCTTCCAATCCAGTTTCCTCTTAATGTGCCTGGGAAGGCAGCATATGATGACACAAGTGTTTGGGTCCTTACCACCTATGTGGGAGACTTGAATGGAGTTCTAGGTTCTTGACTTTAGCCTGGCCCAGCCCCGGCTACTATGACCATTTGAGGGGTGAACCAGTAGATGGAAGATTCTCTCTCTCTCTCTCTCTCCTCATTCTCTCTCACTCAGCTTGTCAGATAAATAAATCCTTTAAAAATAAATAAGTACACTGAATATAGCATATTGTCCTCTCAAATGTGGATGGGCCTCATTCAATCAGTTGAAGAATTAACACAAAAGAGTAAAGTAAGAAGGAATTAGTCCTGCCTCACTGGTTGAGCTGCAACATTTTTTTTTCCTGCCTTTGAACGCAAATTTTTCAATATCTCTTAAGGCAGATGTTTAGCCTAGTGGTTAGGACACGAGTTACAGTGCTTGTTCTGATGTTGGAGTGCCTGAGTTCAAATCCCAATTCAAGCTCCTGATGTTAGCTAGCATCCTGCTGATGCAGCCCCAGGAAAGCATTAATAATGACTCAAATGGCTGGGTTCCTGACATCTATGGAGGAGTCCTGGATTGAGCTGAAGACATCTGGGGAGTCAGCTGTAGATGGGATTTCTCTCTCTCCCCCCTCCCTGCTTCCCTCTCTCCCTCTCTCCCTCTCCCCTCTTCCTTTCCCTCTCTCCCTCTCTTTCAAATAAAAATGTTAACTGTCTCTGCTGGTTCTTGGGCCCTAGGACTCAGACTGGAGCAATGCCATCTGCTCTCCTAGAGTACCAGCTTTCCAACTGCAAATCTAGGGACTTTGAAGACGCCAAAATTGCATTAGTCAATTTCTTATAAGAAATATCTTGGAGCTGGCTCCGTGGCTCACTTGGTTAACCCTCCACCTGTGGCACCGGCATCCCATATGGGCACCGGGTTCTAGTCCTGGTTGCTCCTCTTCCAGTCCAGCTCTCTGCTGTGGCCCAGGAAGGCAGTGGAGGATGGCCCAAGTGCTTGGGCCCCTGCACCCACATGGGAGACCAGGAGGAAGCACCTGGCTCCCGGCTTCAGATCAGTGTAGCTCCAGCCGTAGTGGCCATTTTAGGGCTGAACCAACGGAAGGAAGACCTTTCTCTCTGTCTCTCTCTCTCTCTCACTGTCTAAATCTATTTGTCAAATAAATAATTTAAAAAGAAATATCTTTACATACTGCCTACTGGTTCAGTTTTTCTGGAGAATCCTAATATACTCCCACTTCATTTTTTGCATTCTTAACTCAGTCTCAGTATCTGCTTCCCAGAGAAGCCAGTCTGTGACAGAGATTAGTGGTGTAGAAGATGAGAAATGTACAAGATTCTGGATACATTTTGAAAGTAGAACTAATAGGATTTGTTGAGGGTTTTGATATTCCATGAGACAAATACTTATTAAATATTTTTAAACAACTACGTGGTAGATACTGCCACTCTTCATCAATTTTGAAACTCTGTGTAAAGGGGAAAGTCACTTTTTTTCCCTCTTGAAGTTATATTTACATTCTGGTAAATGAAATATGAGTTGAACTAAGTGTCACTTTATAGAAGAAATTAAGATGTGATGAGTGTTTTTCCATGCTTTCTTAACTGCTGTAATGGCTGGAGGTCCCTAGGATATAGCCTCTATCACCCTGTGTCTATGTGTGAGCTCAATGGGGCACAAATACTCTTTTTGATTTATAGTATACATGTACAATAAACAAGAAATAAACATCGGTGTGTTATAACATGTTGATATATTTTGTCACAGCAGCCTTATCTAGCTTAACTTGACCTAAATAGTTACCAGTACTGGAAGTGGACTGCTAAAGAAACCAAGCCCATAAAAATCTAAATGGCGGCCGGCGCCGCGGCTCACTAGGCTAATCCTCTGCCTTGCGGCGCCGGCACACCGGGTTCTAGTCCTGGTCGGGGCACCGATCCTGTCCCGGTTGCCCCTCTTCCAGGCCAGCTCTCTGCTGTGGCCAGGGAGTGCAGTGGAGGATGGCCCAAGTGCTTGGGCCCTGCACCCCATGGGAGACCAGGAGAAGCACCTGGCTCCTGCCATCGGATCAGCGCAGTGCGCCGGCCGCAGCGCGCCAGCCGCAGCGGCCATTGGAGGGTGAACCAACGGCAAAAGGAAGACCTTTCTCTCTGTCTCTCTCTCACTGTCCACTCTGCCTGTCAAAAAAAAAAATCTAAATGGCATTGACTTAGCAATCAGGTGATAGGTGATGGGCACATATATATTCAAAAACTAGATACTAAGGAACTTGGTTTTTTCTTTAACATTTATATTATTTGAAAGACAGAATTACAGAGAGATAGGGAGAAACATAGAGGTCTTCCAACTGCTGATTCATTACCAAAATGTCCTCAATGGCCAGGGCTGGGCCAGGCTGAAGCCAGGAGCCAGGAGCCTCATCTGGATCCCTGTGTGGGTACAGGGGCCTAAGCACTTGGGTCATCCTCCACTGCTTTCCAAGACCATTAGCATGGAACTGGATCAGAAGTGGAGCAGGGGCCAGCGCTGTGGCATAGCAGGTTAAAGCCATGGCCTGCAGTGCTGGCATCAAACATGGATGCCTATTCAAGTCTCAGCTGCTCCACTTCCCATCCATCTCCCTGCTAATGCACCTGGGAAAGCAGTAGAAGATGGCCCAAGTCCTTGGGCCCCTGCACCCATGTGGGAGACTCAGAAGAAGCTCCTGGCTCCTGGCTTTGGATCAGCTCAGCTCTGGATATTGTGACCATTTGGAGAGTGAACCAGTGGATGGAAGTCCTCTCTCTCTGTCTCTATCTCTCTCTATAATTCTGTCTTTCAAATAAACAAAATAAAATAATAAAAAAATAAAGAAGTGGAGCAGCTGGGACTTGAACAAGTGCCCATAAGGGATGCCAGTACTGCAGGTGTAGGCTGCTTCACCATAGAGCTAGTCCCAAAAAAACTTGTTTATGTTCACACATGTGGTAAAAGGTAGATGTGAATTTGAATGCAACTGTTTTTGACTAAAAATTCTATGTCATTTATCAATATCTCCAATTTTTGGTTTAGGTAGTTGGATTGTGGCATGTTCTGACACATTTGATTTTTTTAAAAGATTTATTTATTTGAAAATCACAGCTGCACAGAGAGAGACAGAGAGGTCTTCCATCCACTGGTTTACTCACCAAATGGCTGCAATGGCTGGAGCTGGGATGATCTGAAGCCAGGTGCCAGGAGATTCTTTCAGGTCTCCCATGTGGGTGCAGAGGCCCAAACTCTTGGGTCATCTTCCGCTGCTTTCCCAGGCACATTAGCAGGGAGGTGGATTAGAAGCAGAGCATCTGGGACTTGAATCAGTTTCCATAGGAGATGCTGACATTGCAGGCAGTGCTGGCCTCACATTTTATTATTTTAATAAATATTGGTTTATTTGTAGTATCATTCAGTATGTGCTGGACAAGCAAAGGAGCACATATAAATTAGTGAGTCCAGCAGACTCATAGAATGGCGGATGTCCTAAACAGCACTCTGACCTCAGAATCAGCCCTTAAGGCATTCGGATCCGGCTGAAAAGCCCATGGGAATATTTCAGGCATGGAAAGCCAAGACACTCTGGCAAAAAAAAAAAAAATGACCTAAATGAAAGATCTCTGTGAGTGAGATCTCAGTGGAAAGAACAGGTCATCAAAGAAGGAGGTACCTTTCTCTGAAGGGAGGAGAGAATTTCCACTTTGACTATGACCTTGTGTAAATATGATCAGAGTCAGCGAACTCAAAAGGCTTCCATAGCCTTGGCAACTCATGACAAGAGCCTAGGGAGATTACTGACGCCATAAACAAGAGTGTCAATTTGTTAAGTCAACAACAGAAGTCACTGTGCACTTACTCCCCATGTAGGATCTCTGTCCTTAATGTGTTGTTCAATGTGAATTAATGCTATAACTAGTACTCAAACAGTACTTTACACTTTGTGTTTCTGTGTGGGTGCAAACTGTTGAAATCTTTACTTAATATATACTAAATTGATCTTCTGTATATAAAGAGAATTGAAAATGAATCTTAATGTGAATGGAAGGGGAGAGGGAGCGGGAGATGGGAGGGTTGTGGGTGGGAGGGAAGTTATGAAGGGGAAAGCCATTGTAATCCATAAACTGTGCTTTGGAAATTTATAGTCATTAAATAAAAGTTAAAAAAAATAAATTAGTGAGTGAACTTCAAGTCATAATTGAGTTTGAGCTGACTTTGGAACTGCTGAATGGAAAGAATGACAGAGTAAGTATTTAATCATTCATCGATTCATTCATTCGTCAGTTTTGGATTATTTTTATTTTTTCTTGGTAAAATACCCAAGTTCATGGATATAATTATTTAAGTTTTTATACTTTGTACTGTTTTTTTCCCTGGTTTTGGAATTAAGGAAATATTTAAATTATATATGAAGTAGTCCCTCCTGTTTTATTTTATGAAAGATTCATGTAAATATATGTTAATTTTCCTTTAAATCTCTAGTGGATTTCTATAGTGAAGGTATCTTGGCATGGAGATTTTTTATGAAGCTTTTATTTGTTACAGTAAATACTTATAATTTCTTAAGTTTAAAGAAATAGAGATAGATACATAGTTATATTCCTGAGGAGTCTCTAACTTCAAACAAATAGAAAATGACTTTGATGTACAATGTTAAAAAAACTTGAAGTACTATATCATTAGTTTATTGTGAATTACAGGTATTTTCATCTGTATTATTTAAGTATTGGCAAAATGCAACATGAAAATGCTTAAAAATAATATTGTATTAATTCTACTAATTATCTGTACATAATTTATACAAAAATTTTGCTTTCTCCCCACATGATTGCTTAATAAAAACACCTCTAATTTTTTTAAAATTTTATGTTTCTCTTTTTTTAAACTTTTATTCAATAAATATAAATTTCCAAAGTACAACTTTTGAATGATAGCAGCTTTTCCCCCCATAACTTCCCTCTCACCCACAACCCTCCCATCTCCCATTCCCTCTCCCATCCCACTCTTCATCAAGACTCATTTTCAATTATCTTTATATACAGAAGATCAACTTAGTATATACTAAATAAAGATTTCAACAGTTTGCACCCACACAGATACACAAAGTATAAAGTACTGTTTGAAGACTAGTTTTACCATTAATTCCCATAGTACAACACATTAACAACAGAGATCCCACAGAGGGAGCAAGTGTACAGTGACTCCCGTTGTTGATTTAACAATTGACACTCTTATTTATGACATCAGTAATCACCTGAGGCTCTTGTCATGAGCTGCCAAGGCTATGAAAGCCTCTTGACTTCACAAACTCCGACCTTATTTAGACAAGACCATAATCAAAGTGGAAGTTCTCTCTTCCCTTCAGAGAAAGGTACTCCCTTCTTTGATGGCCTGTTCTTTCTGCTGGTATCTCACTCACAGAGATCTTTCATTTAGGTCATTTTTTTTGCCAGAATGTCTTGGCTTTCCATGCCTGCGAAACTCTCATGGGCTTTTTAGCTGGATCCAAATGCCTTAAGGGCTGACTCTGAGGCCAGAGTGCTATTTAGGACATCTGCCATTCTATGAACCTGCTGTGTATCCTGCTTCCCATGTAGGATGGTTCTCTCCTTTTTAATCCTATCAGTTATTAGCAGACACTAGTCTTGTTTATGTGATCCCTTTGACACTTAATCCTATCATTGTGATCAATTATGAACTGAAAATGATCACTTTGACTAATAAGATGGCATTGGTGCATAACACCTTGATGGGATTGATTTGGAATCCCCTGGCACTTTTCTAGCTCTACCATTAGAGGTAAGTCCAAGTGAGCATGTACCAAACCACATCTCCTCCCTCTCTTATTCTCACTCTTATATTTAACAGGGATCACTTCTCAGTTATATTTAAACACCACCTCTAATATTTTTATAATTATCTAAAAAACTTTCATATAATACCAATTAATTTATTAGCTTGAAGAAACTATGTGAAATAGAGTAAAAAAAGCAATCACTATGCATTTGAAAAATAATAAGTACATTATTTGCTGCTAAGAATCAACTAACATTTATTGATCACTTCCTACTTTCCAGGGTCAAAATCATGTTTGTTTCCTTACAAAATTATTTTTTTAAGATTTTATTTATTTATTTGAGAGGTAGAGTTACAGGCAGTGAAAGGGAGAGACAGAAAGAAAGGTCTTCCTTCTGTTGGTCCACTCCCCAAATGGCCACAATGGCCGGAGATGCGCTGATCCGAAGCCAGGAGCCAGGTGCTTCTTCCTCCTCTTCCACGTGGGTGCAAGGGCCAAAGCACTTGGGCCATCTTCTACTGCTTTCCCAGGCCATAGCAGAGAGCTGGATTGGAAGAGGAGCAGCCAGGACTAGAACCAGTGCCTATATGGGATGCCAGAGCCACAGGCAGAGGATTAACCTACTGTGCCACAGTGCTGGCCCCACAAAATTCTGTTTTAAAAAAATTTTATTTATTTGAAAGGCAGAGTTACAGAGAGAGAGAGAGAGAGAGAGAGAGAGAGAGAGAGAGAGAGAGATCCTTTATCCGTTGGTTCACTCCCCAGATGGCTGGAATGGATGAAGCTGGCGGGATCTGAAGCCTATGTGAGTGCAGGGGCCCAAGGACTTGGACCATCTTTCACTACTTTCCCGGGCACTTTAGCAGGGAGCTATATCAGAAGTGATGCAGCCGGGTCTCAAACTAGCACCCATGTGGATACCAGCATTGCAGGCCAGGGCTTTAACCTGCTGCACACACAGTACTGGCCAGATCTTACAAAATTCTTGAGGACATACTTTAAGAAAGGTAATAGCATTTTTAGACTAACAGATGAGAAAACAAAGAATCAGATTGACAGGAACTTGTTCAACATCATAGGCAGTAATATATTTAATTATATTGACTGCTAATTTTCAGGACACATATTACCTATTTTTCACATTTGTGTTGTTACAGCAAAGTTTTTTCTTCATTTTTTGTAAGTTCATGTGGATGTAACAGGAAAACCTTTCTTTCTAATGTCATGATCATTTGTCTATAATTTATTCTTATAATTTTAATAAAATATACATGGACAGGGATCATAGCATTAAATATTATTCTTATGCTGGAGTTTTAGAATGACACAATCAGGACCCGTGTTGTGGGTAAAATTGCCACCTGTGATACCAGCATCCCAAGTCCTGGCTGCTCCACTTTCTATCCAGCTCCCTGCTAATGCTCCTGGGAAAGCAGCAGAGGATGGCCTAAGTGCTGGGGCCCCTGCACCCATATGGGAGACCTGGAAGGAGCTCCTGGCTCCTGGCTTTGGATTGCCCCAGCTCCGGTGGTTGTGGCCATTTGGGGAGTGAACCAGCAGATGGAAGAACCCTCTACCTCTCTGTCCTCTCTGTCTCTATCTCTCTGTCTCTCTGTCTCTCTCTCTCTCTCTCTCTCTCTCTCTGTGTTTGTGTGTAACCCTGTCATTCAAATAAATAAATCTTTGGGAAAAAAAGACACAAGCACACACTTTAAAAACTGTACCTATCATAAATGGACACAAACTATAATTTCTAAAATGCATATTTTCAAATTAGCCTTAGTTTTGGTTTATAAATATAAGTATAAATATAGTATGTTACTACAAGTTGTTGTTTTATTTATTTGAAAGTCAGAATTACACACAGAGAGAGAAGGAGAGGCAGAGAGAGAGAGAGAAGGAGGGTTCCATCCACTGGTTCACTCCCCAGTTGGCCGCAAAGCCTGGAGCTGTGCAGATCTGAAGTTAGGAGCCAGAAGCTTCCTCCGGGTCTCCTATGCAGGTGCAGGGGCCCAAATGCTTTCCCAGGCCATAGCAGAGAGCTGGATGGGAAGTGGAGCAGCCGGGACTCAAACTGGTGCCCATATGGGATGCCAGCACTGCAGGCGGCGGTTTAACCCACTATGCCACAGTGCTGGCCCTGCAAGTTGTTTTTAAGATTTGTTCTATTTATTTGAAAAGCAGGGTTACAGAGAAAGAGAGAGAGAGAGAGAGAGAGAGAGAGAGAGAGAGAGAGAGATTCTTTCATCCATCTGTTGGTGCAAAGGCCAGGGCTGGGCCAGGCTGAAGCCAGGAGTTTGGAACTATGCCTGAATCTCCCACATGGATGGCAGGAGGCCCATGTACTTGGGCCATCTTCTGCTGCTTTCCCAGGTGAATTATTAGAAGGGAGCTAGATCAGATGTAGAACAGCCCAGACTTGAACCCAGGTTCATTTGGGCTACCAGCATTGCAGGCAGCATCTTAACCTATTGTGCCACAATGCTGGCCCCAACTACACGTTTAAATTATCATGACCATGTTTTATGATGACCAGTCACTTACAAGGTACTGAAATAATGATATTCTTTCAATTTTAAAGTACTTCTCCTAAGAACTGAATTAACAAATGGTTCCTTCTTTTCATTCAACTGAAATAAAGTCATAAAAGTAATATTTTCATTTATATTGCAGAAATATAACTACAACCAAAATGTCAAACAATGCAAAAATTCAATAAGTATTGAGGAGAATTCAATAGTTAATCAAATTCTAGTACATACTATTATGCTAATGTATATTATCTTACAGAAAGTCTGTTCTGATAAATAATCTTAGTAGAAAGGGAAATAACTACAGAGCTGTCATTGTGGTGCAGCATGTTAAGCTGCTACCTATGATGCCGGCATCCCATATGGGTGACTGTTTGAGTCCTGGCTGCTCCACTTCTGTCCGACTCCCTGTTAATGTGCCTGGGAAAGCAGTGGAAGATGACTCAAAAGCTTGGACCCCTACACCCACGTGGGAGGCCTGGAATAAGCTCCTGGCTCCTGGCTTCAGCCTGGCTCAGACCTGGCTATTGAAGTCATTTGAGCATTTGAGGAGTGAACCAGCAGGTGGAGCATCTGTCTCTCTCCCTCCCTCCCTCCTGTCCTTCCTTCCTTTCTTCCTTTCTCCCCCCACTCCCCTTTGCCTTTCAAATAAAATAAGTCTTATTTTAAAAAAGAAAATGAAATAACTATAAAGAAATACATTGGGGGCCAGCATTGTGGCCTAGCAGATTAAGCTGCCACCTATAATGCTCACATCCCCTGCGCCAGTTCGAGTCCTGGTTGCTCCACTTCTGGTCCAGCTCCCTGCTAATGCACCTAGGAAAGCAACAGAAGATGGCCTAAGTGCTTGGACCCCTGCACCCACATGGGAGGCCTGAATGAAACTCCTGGCTCCTGGTTTCTGTCTTGCTCAGCCCTAGCTGTTGTGGCCATTTGGGGAGTGGACCAGCCGATGGAAGATTTCTCTCTGTCTCTCCCTCTCTTTGCAACTCTTTCTTTCAAATTATTTTTAAAAATATTTCTTTAAAAATAAATTGATTATTAGAGATATGGTAAGTGCCCCTATTTTATAGCTTAGGGACTGAAGCTCAACCTTGATAAGTATTTTACCGAAGCCATTTCTTAATATAGAACTAAGACTGATTACTGAACCTGACTTCTACTCTGGTCTGTATATTTGTTCTCTTATTTTTATTAACCATATTTTAACTTGAATTTAGAAAGTTATCGAGTAATAAAACTTTTTCTCCAGACCAACCAACTTTCTTTTTCTCAAAAATGAGCATTTGAAGAACAGGATGCCTTTCATAACACAAGAACACTTTCACAGCCTCATTAATATGAGAACTTTACAGAGGAAAGAGTTCACTTTACATATAATTTTTGGTTCGGCTGGAAAAAGTTTATATACAAGCCATGGCTTTAAAGTCTCCATATATCATTACTAGCTTCATGTGTCATGAAATGCTTTTCTTTAAGCTTGACGTTTTCTTCCAATAGCCAGTTTCCTTGTTTTTGCTGACTTATAAGAATTTCTAAAAATTCCAATCTTAGAATATATTGCTTTTGTAATGCAAGAAGAGTTATCTTTGAATGTAGCTTACAGACTTCCTGCCAAGCACAGTTCTTATTTATGTCTGTTCTGCAGTAAGAATTCACAGTTTGCAACCTTTCCATGCTATAGTCTACATCTGATATAAGGAATTTTCAATGTCTGCGTTATACATTTCCACAGTTTCTTTTGGGGCAGGTATAAAAGAATTAATTTCTGTTTAGATTTTCTGTGGGTTCAAAAATCACAATAATAGATTTCTTTATTTGTGTTTAATTGTCCAACTCTTTGATTAATTGTACTGAATAAGAATGACTTTTGCTGTACTGACTGATTTCCATATAATTGTTGTAAAGGTTGGATTAGCAAGGTAATTGATAGTTATTTCAAGTACCTACTGGATTTCTAAAGATTGCTGAATACCTTCTCAGTTGGAAGCTGTCAAAATAATAGTTGTAGAATTTCAATTCTCAAAAAAATTTATGAAAACCAGGTATATTTACGTCTTAGTTAATTGGTTACCTTGGTTTACAAGGTACATTATGGTTTTTTTTTCTTTTTTTTTTCAGTATCTTGTTTAACTAGATGAAGAGTTTGCTTGTTATTTTGTATACATCTTGTAAAAACTGGAGCTGGTGGCTTGACCTAGGCAAATGAATCAAATAATTCTGCAAGTTCAAGGATTGTCTTTTGACAAAGCAAACATTGTTGGAGTTTGTCTGTTTTAAATATTGAATATCCTATCTGATGTCAACAGAGGCCAGTGTTAGATGGGCACTATACAGGAACTGAATTTATTGTTAACCCACGAATATCCTTTCATATTCTTTAACCACTTTTCAAGTCTGTCTTTGTCATGTAAAGGGAGTGGGTACAAACTCAGCATGGCTCAGGTGAGACGCTGGGAGACTGGTGTAAGCAGGAGGAACAGGATGGCATTCCTCCAAAAGGCAGGGATTTCTGCAGCTTTTGAATCACAAATTCAATATCTTTCATGATTATTGGATCAATCAGATTAGCAAATTATGTATTTTATCTTGGTTGAGTTTTGGTAGGTTGTGAGTTTTGACGAATGTGTCCTTTTCTTCTATGTTATCAAATTGACATAAAATTGTCCATACTTTTTTTAATTATGTGGGTTCTACAGTGATATCCCCCTTTTCATTCTTTTTTTAAAAAGCTGTATTTATTAAGAAAGCCAGAGTTACAGAGAGAGAGAGGGAGAAAGATCTTCAATCCACTGTTTCACTCCTCAGACAGCCACAATGGCCAGGGCTGGCCCAGACCAAAACCAGGAGCCAGGAGCTTCAATGGATTCTCCCACATAGGTGGCAGAGGCCCAACCATTTGGACTATCTTCTGCTGTTTTCCCAGGCCATTAACAAGGAGCGGACTGGAAGCAAAGCAGCCAAGACTCGAACCCGCATCCATATTGGATGCCAGCACTGCAAGCTGCCGCTTTACCAGCTATGCCACAACACTGGTCCCAGGAAGAACACATTCCTAGGCTTCTTATCGTCAGTGCATCGCTGATAGATGTCCCTGGCCATTACTATCAGCTGTAGTGGTGTTCCCTATGTCACTTCAATTCAGGGGAGAAATGAGCATACCTGAGTCTTTTGTTCTTGCTAGGTTACGGTGTGGGTAATGTTGAGACTAGATTCCTTTATTTGATGGAAATCGATTTGGGGAAGATACCACAAAACACTTTGTCATTATGTTGCTCCTACACTTCTGTGCTCTGTAACAAATTGGCCTGCCTTTTCTACTTCTCTTGCAAGATTTATTTTTAAGATTTCTACTTCTCTTTTTAAAGATTATTTATGTATTGGAAAGACAGGGCAACAGAGAATGTCTTCTTTTTTTTTTCCTTTTTTTTATTTTTTTTTTTATTATTAAACTTTTATTTAATGAATACAAATTTCCAAAGTATAGCTTATGGGCTACAATGGCTTCCCCCCTCCCACAACTTCCCTCCCGCCCGCAACCCTCCCCTCTCCCGCTCCCTTTCCCCTTCCATTCATGTAAAGATTCATTTTCAATTCTCTTTGTATACAGAAGATCAGTTTAGTATATATTAGGTAAAGATATCAACATTTTGCCCATATAGCAACATCAAGTGAAAAAACTACCATTGGATTACTAATTATAGCATTAAATAGCAATGTACAGCACATTAAAGACAGAGATCCTACATAATTTTTTTTTCAAATTAATTAGTTTTCTATGCCATTTCCATTTTAACACCAGGTTGTTTTTTTTTTTTTCATTTCCAATTCTCTTTATATACCAAAGATCACTTCAGTATATAATTAGTAAAGACCTCATCAGTTTGTGCCCACACAGAAACGCAAAGTATAAAAATACTGTTTCAGTACTAGTTATAGCATCACTTCGCTTTAGACGACACATTAGGGACAGATCCCACATAGGGTGTAAGTACACAGTGACTCCTGTTGCTGATTTAACAATTTGACACTCCTGTTCATGGCGTCAGTAATCTCCCTAGGCTCTAGTCATGAGTTGCCAGGGCTATGGAAGCCTTTAGAGTTCGCTGACTTTGATCTTATTCCGATAGGGTCATAGTCAAAGAGAATGTCTTCTATGGGCTCATTCACGCCTGTAGAAATATCAATAAGTCAAAACTGAGTAGTAGCAATTACTGCCCCATTTCGAAGGAAATGGTCACTTGTGTTTTCTTTCTTCTTTTCATTATCACTCCATTAGAGATTTATCAACATTATTGATCTCACAGAACACCTTTTGGTTTCACCGATTTTCTTTGTTTTTAGCTTTTTCTCTGACATCATTTCCACTTTGATTTTTACTCCCTTTCTTCTGCTACTTTGAGATTAATTTTCTTTTCTGTTTCTAGTTTCCTGAGGAGGAATATGAAGTCATTGATTTGAAAGATTCTTCTTTTCTAATGTAGATATCCAGAGCTATAAATTTCCTGCTAAGTATATCTTTAGCAGCATCACACAAATTCCAATATGGTGTGTTTTTATTTTCATTCACTGAAAAACACTTTTTAATTTCCTTTTGATATACCCTATGATCCATGAGTTATTTATAAGCTTGTTATTTAGTTTCCAAATGTGTAGAGCTTTCCCAGAATCTTTCTATTATCTAATTCTAATTTAATTCCATTGTTGTCTGAGAATACACTTGCATACCTTGAATCCTTTAAAATTTATTAAGATTCATTTTGTTCTACAGAATATGGTCTACATCAATAAGTGTCCTGTGTGTACTTTGAAATAATGTGTATTCTACTTTTGCTGTATAGAGTGGATCTATAAATGTCAGTCAAATCTAGCTGGTTCACTGTGTTATCCAAGTTTGCTTCATATCTTTTTGCTGATTTTCTGCTTTCATTGAAAGAGAAGTATTGAAATCTCTGACTATAATTGTGAATTTATATATATGTATATATATATTATGTATATATATATGTATCTTTGCAGTTCTGTAAGGTTTTATCTCATGGATTTTGAAATCCTTTTATTGAGTATGTAAACTTCTATGATAGTTATGTCCTCTTCTTCAAGTAACTAATTTATCATTATTTTTCCATGGCAATATTCTTTGCATCCAATTCTATTTTGTTTCACATAAATTTAATATCTCCAGCTTTCTTTCCACTAAGGTTGACATGGTATATATTTCGCTTTTACCTTGTTAGTGCCTTTTAAACAGAACTACATTTCTTGTAGGCAGCACATAGCTGTGTGTTGAGTGTTAGCCCATCTGCCAGTCTTTGACAGTAAATTGGAGTGTTCAGAAAAGTTACATTTAATGTCACTATTGCTGTGGTTTGGTTTCAGTCTACTACTTTTCTTTTGTCCAATCTATTCTATGTTCCCTTTTCCCTCTTTTCTGACTTCTTTCAATCACGTATTTTTCTGATTCCATTTTTAAAAGATTTTATTTATATGAGAGGAAGTGTTACAAACAGAGGAGGGGCAGAGACAGAATGAATCTACTATCCACTTGTTCACTCCCCAAATGGCTGCAACGGACAGAGCTAGGTGGATCTGAAGCCAGGAGCCAGAAACTTCTTCTGGGTCTTCCACATGGGTGCAAGGGCCTTTGCACTTGGGCCATCTTCCATTGTCTTCCCAGGCCATTAGCAGAGAGCTGGATCAGAAGAGGAGCACCTGGGACATGAACCAGCACCCATATGGGATGCCGGCGCCTAAGGGGGAGGCTTAGCCTACTACATCACAGCGCCAGCCCCCGTTTCCATTTTATCTCCTTTGTCAATTTATTACCTGTTACTTTTTGTTTTGTTATTGTAGTTCTTGATCTAGGATTTATGATCTACCTCTATAACTTATTATAGTCTATCTTCAAGCAATATTACATCACTTCTTAACATGGAATGCTCACTTCTTGGCCTTTATGCCATTGTTGACATACATTTTCTTTTATGTATGTTATAAACCTTGCAATGCATTATTATTTTAATTTAAGTCATTTTTGAACAAGTTTTAAAAAAGCCAAGTGATGCTATGACTGGTACTGAAACAGTATTTTTATACTTTGCGTTTCTGTGTGGGCACAGACTGATGAGGTCTTTTCTAATTATATACTGAAGTGATCTTCTGTATATAAAGAGAATTGGAAATGAAAAAAAAAACAACTTGGTGTTAAAATGGAAATGGCATAGAAAATTAATTAATTTGAAAAAAAAATTATGTAGGATCTCTGTCTTTAATGTGCTGTACATTGCTATTTAATGCTATAATTAGTAATCCAATGGTAGTTTTTTCACTTGATGTTGCTATATGGGCAAAATGTTGAAATCTTTTCCTAATATATACTAAACTGATCTTCTGTATACAAAGAGAATTGAAAATGAATCTTTACATGAATTGAAGGGGAAAGGGAGCGGGAAAGGGGAGGGTTGCGGGCGGGAGGGAAGCTATGGGAGGGGGGAAGCCATTGTAACCCATAAGCTATACTTTGGAAATTTATATTCATTAAATAAAAGTTTAATAAAAAATATTAAAAAATTTCTCATGTTTTCTCATGTTTATCCCTTTTGTTACCCAGTGCTGGCCCTCTTTGCTCCTTTGTGTAGATTTTCAGATTTCCATCTGGTTTTATTTTCCTTCTGCGTGAAAGATGATCTTCAACATTTCTTACAGTACAGATCTGCCAGTAATGGATTATTTCAGCTTTTGTATGCCTGGAAAATGTCTTTTTTTTAAGCTAAGTTTTTTGAAAGATATTCTTGCCAGATAGAGAATTTTACCTTGACATTTTTCTTTCTTTCAATATGTTAAATATGTTTCTCTGCTGTCCTTACGCTTATTATACTCCTCATATTGTTTCCATGAGAAATCTGATGTTATTATCTTTGCTCCTCTGTATACAATATACCTTTTGTCTCTGGCTGCCTTTCAGATTTTTTTCTTCTTTGCTGATTTCAAGCAATTTGAGTATAGTGTGCATTGGTGTAGTTTTCTTTGTTTTGCTTGTGTTTGGGATTCATTTATCTTCTTGATTCTGTGAGTTTATAGTTTTCATCAAATTTGGAAATTTTCAGCTGTTATTTCTTCATTTCTTTCTGTCTCCCCTCCCCTTTCTCTTTTAGAGACTCCAAATACCCATCTATTAGTCATTTGAACTTGGCTCAGAGTTCATTTGTATTGTTCATTTTTTAAGAATTTATTTTTTCATTCTTCTATTTTGTTTTAGATTGTTTATATTGCTATGTCTTCAAATATGCTAATCTCTCCTTTTGCAATGTCTAACCTGCCATTAGTTTTACCTATTACATTTTTTCATCTGATAGATTTCAGTGTTTATTTGGAAATTTTTCATATCTTCCATTTATCTACATAATTTTTTGAACATACAGTATACAGTTATAATGTTTATTTAAATGTCCTTGTCTTGGGGCAGGCATTATGGCATAGTTGGTGAAGCTTCAGCTTGAGATGTCTGCATCCCATATCGGAGTGCTGATTCAAGTCCCAGCTACTTTGCTTCCAATTCAGCCTCCTGCTAATGCACCATGGAAGCAGCAGGTGAGGGCTCAATTACCTGGGCCTGGCACTCACATGAGATACCCAGATGGATTTGCAGACTCCTGGTTTTTGCCTGGCCCAGCACTGGCTGTTGTGGGCAATTGGGAAGTGAATCAGTGGATGGAAAATATTTCTGTATGTAAGTCTTTCTACTTTTCAGATAAATAGAAAGTTTTTTTAAAAGAAGAAACTACGGAAAGTAAAACCAAAGCAACACAATTTATAGTAGCTCAAAAATGAGAAACAGGAATAAATTTACTAAAAAAGTATATGATTTGCATGTTGTAAACTACAAAGCACTAATTAAAAATCAAACAAAATTGAAAGAAATTGAGAGACATTGAGTGACATGGGTTGATAGAGTCTCCATAATTAGGTGACAGTTTTCTCTAAGTTAATCTATAGATTTAACACAATTGCAACCAACATCACAACTGGATATTTTTGTAGATATAGAAAAGCTTATTCCATAATTTATAGGGAAAACCAAAGGAGTTAGGATAGCTAAAACAATTTTGAAAACAAACAATAAATTTGGAAGAATCATACTATTTGAGATTAAGACAGTGTGGTATTAGTGGAGGTATGATACATTGTTCATGGGAAAAAAGAGTACTCACAAGTAGATCTTTGCTATGTTGCAACTCCAATGGAGAAATAATAGTCCTTTCAACAAATGATGTATATACTAAAACCACAAATAGATTCTGCTACACACCTGTTGTAATGGCTAACATAAAAAGTATGGTGGGGGGGTGTCAGCTCTGTAGTACAGTAGGTTAATCCTCCACCTGCAGCACCGGCATCCCATATGGGTGCTGGTTCTAGTGCCAGCTGCTCCTTGTCTGATCCAGCTCCCTGTTTATGGTCTGGGAAAGCAGTGGAAGATGGCCCAAGTGCCTGGGCCCCTGCACCCACATGGGAGACCCAGAAGAAGCTCCTGGATCCTGGTTTCAGATTGGTGCAGCTCCTGCCATTGTGGCCATTTGGGGAATGAGTCAGCGGATGGAAGACCTTTCTCTCTGTCTCTCCCTCTCACTGTCTGTAAATCTCTCTCTCAAATTAATAAATAAAATCTTAAAAAGAAGTATTGGAGTTGGCATTGTGGTGCAGCGGGTTAAGCCACTACCAGTGATGCTAGCATCTAATATGAATGCCAGTTCAAATCCTAGCTGCTCCACTTCCAATCCAGCTCCTGTTAATGCACTTGGGAAGGCAACAGAGGATAACCCAAGTGATTGGGCCTCTGCCACCCATGTGGGAGACCGGGATGCAGATCCTGGCTCCTGGCATCACCTGGGCCAGCCAGGGCTGCTGTGGCCTTTTGGAGAGTGAACCAGTGGATGGAAGATCATTCTCTTTTTGTCTCTATGTGTATCTCCCTTTCTCTCTGTGTAACTCTGTCCTTCCAATAAATAAATAACTTTGTTAAAAAGTATAAAGATTGGCTGGCACTGTGGCTCAGTGGTTAATCCTCTGCCTGCGGCGCCGGTACCCGGGGTGCTAGTCCCGGTTGGGGCGCCAGATTCTGTCCCAATTGCTCCTCTTCCAGTCCAGCTCTCTGCTGTGGCCCGGGAAGGCAGTGGAGGATGGCCCAAGTGCTTGGACCCTGCACCCTCATGGGAGACCAGGAGGAAGCACCTGGCTCCTGGCTTCGGACCGGCTGCAGCGCGCTGGCCGCAGCGGCCATTTGGGGGGTGAATCAACGGAAGGAAGACCTTTCTCTCTGTCTCTCTCTCTCACCGTCTAATTCTGCCTGTCAAAAAAAAGTATAAAGATTATCAAGTTGGCAAAAATATAGAGCAGTAAGAACTACTGGGAATGCAAAATGATACAAATTTTGGAAAATATTTTGGCAATTTCTTATAAAATTAAAAATCCATATGCCATATTATTTACCAGCAATCTTACTTCCAAAAAATTAAAACTTATATTCATGTGAAAACCTGTATATGAATGCAGTAGCTGCTTTTTCATCATATCTAAAAGCTGGAAACTACATGAGTGTTTTTCAGTGTGTGAATGGATAAACAATCTGTGATACATACATATGATGAAATATTATTCAGAAGTAAAAACTAATGGAATGGTTAATACATGTAACAAATTCAGTCTCAAAGACATTATCCTAAGTAAAAGAAACCTATTTGAAAAGGTTACCTACTGTATGCTTCCATTCATATGACATTTTAGAAAGACAAAACTAGGCTGACAGGGAACAGAGCAGTCTTTGCTCATATTTTAGAGGTGGAAAGGACTGTGTGACTAAAATGGATGAGCACTGGGGCCAGCGCTGTGGTGTAGCAGTTAAAGTTGCCTCCTGCAGTGCTGACATCCCACATGGGCACTGGTTTGAGACCTGGCCACTCCACTTCTGATCCTGCTCTCTGCTATGGCCTGGGAAAGCAGTAGAGGATGGCCCAAGTCCTTGGGCCCCTGCACCCATGTGGGAGACCTGGAAGAAGCTCCTGGATCCTGGCTTGGGATTGGCCCAGCTCCAGCTGCAGTCATTTGGGGAGTGAAACAGTGGATGGAAGACCTCTCTCTGTCTCTCTCTCTTTCTCTGTGCCTCTGCCTCTCTGTAACTCTGACTTTCAAATAAATAAATAAAACCTAAAATAATAAAATATATCTCGATGGTGGTGTGGTTACATGTATCTATACATGTGTTAACACTGATAGAACTGTATACATCAAAAGATGTCACTTACCTTATGTTAGTTTAACAAAATGAGGAGCACTTTTATGTATCAATGTGAAAAGAATGCTTACATATATAGCTAAGTAAAAAAGTCATGGTGCACAATAGTTTGTGTCATATGCTTCCATTTGGTAAAAATATGAAATGTATACATATATGTATTAATTTTATGTATACAAGTATCTTCAAAATAATAAATAAAATAAATAATATGTTGCCTAAGGAGAGGCAGTTGAGTGGTGGGAAACCAGGTATAAGGTGGAAAGTTTTCATTGTACTTAAATTTTGTCTCCCTTTTGGGTAATTTTTTATTTTTAAAATTATTCTTTATCTTTTCATTGTAATATATAATACATACAAAACAATACATGTAATGTATTTGTAAATTATTGAAACAGTACTATCATGAACACTCTTGAGTCATTTCTGAACCTCTGATCAAGATAATTACCATTAAATTCCTTTTGACTACGAGACACTCCTCTGTCTTTCATCTTTGTGGCAGAGGTTACTACTACTCATCAATCCATATGTTTTTCTTTCCCTATAGGATATGTCTCAGTTTGCATTGATAGAAATTTTTCTTATTCAATTTTATCTTTCGCTGGTTTGAATTTATGCAGTTTTTCCTTTTTCTATATTCTTCTCATCCTTCTGATAATTTAGTGGTTATTTTTGGAAATTTATTGTGATTATTTAACAATGTCTGAACTTGATAAATATATTAACCCCTCTCCCAAGTTAATTCTGATCTCCATCTCCTCCTGAGTTATGTAGTAATTTCATTCATAAGCTTTTAATTATTTTTTTCTTTAACCTCACAACTCAAGCCTCATTATTGATTTTATACCTACCACACTTTTTCAGATTGCATGATTATTATTTTATTTTCTCTCAATTCTTTCTAGCTTTTCAGACGTCCTTTTAGGATCATTTCCTTTTCCCCAAGGTCAGCCTAATGCACATTAGTTTTCAATCTCTTTTGTGCATTGGAGACACCTTAAGCAGTTTATAAAACTGTGTGTGCATATGTATGTGTGTGGGTGCACACGTGCACACTTGACTTCATCCCTAAGGAGCCGAGGGAGACCAGACATTGGTACTGAAAGCAAAATAAAGACAGAAGCTTTTCTAGTTATTCTAATGAGCACCCAGTTAAACACTGATGCTTTATAAGTTACATATTCGTTAGGTTAATTTGTTTATTGCTGGTATTCACTAAAATGTAAATTCTAAAAGCAGAAGAATTTTTTTCACTCCATTGTTTATGATTGTATCTTTTTTGCTTTGAACAGTGACAGCCACACTGCAGTTTACCAAAAAATGTTGAGTAAATGAAAGAAAATGTTCAGAATAAGATGACAGATGCAGAAGAGTAGTTGTCTGGTTTGGGTTAAGCAGTGGAAGGGATAGTTAAGCAAGCTTTTGTGAAAAAAATGAAATGTTACCATACTGTGAAAGAACAAACATAAGAGATGCTGATGTATTTTTCAACTTATAAGCACTTTCTAAGACTTAGAGTTAGGAGCTATAAAAAGTAAGGAGAAAGAGAAAGAGAAAGAGAAAAAGAGAGAGCGAGAGCGAGAGTGAGAGCGAGAGAAATATGGGGGGGAGAGGCTAACAAAGGTTTTGTACACAATACTAAGGAATTGGGATTTGGGGACAAATGTGGAGGGTCAGAACTAAGATAGTGATGTTGATGACTGAGGGAAGTGGACAAAGTCTGCAAATGTTGCTCATACATCTCTCTTTCTCAGAGTCCTTCTAAAGTGGAAATGCCCACTCACTTACATTGCTATCTTACCTGTTTTGCTTCTTCACAGTCTTTGTCATCTTTCAGCATGTATTGTTTTAAATAGTTTATCACAGGACACAAGAATATAATTCCTACGAGGATAGACATTTCTGTCCATTTGGTTACTGCTTTATCCTTGAGGAATGGAACATATTCACTGCTCAATAAATATTTGCTATTTAAGCAAACTACTTGAAAAGGAAGGAGTCAAGTAAAAATGTTAAGATTTCAATGCCTCTGGATTTGTAATAATACAACGCCTATTTTTCTCCAAATTCCAAATACAATTACTAAAAGTGTAAGCTTATAACTTCCTGTATTTATTCATTGATTATCTCAGTAGCCTGTAAACCAACTTCTCTGCCTCCAAAATTGCACCAGTATAATCCATTTCCTATAATCTAGCTTGCAAACATTACCATACACTTTCTTGCTTAAAAGTCTTCTTCATTATTAAGCCCAAACTCCATCACATGACATCCAAGATCCTTCGCTCTTTGCCCTTTTTTAACAAATCTTATCTGTCATCACTGTTCTTTTCACACTGCACTTCAATTCCTCTGCATTTCTTCCCTTGCTTCCATCCAATCATTTATTCAACATGGAACCTTGATGCAAGTGAGTGTTCAAAATCTGTTGGTTGAATAAGAAAATGTGAGTCAAATTGCTGAAGCCAGTTGTAAAAATACCAGTGAAAGCAAAGATCTCTTGTATTAGTCCTGGTCATTTTCTTCACTGAACACATTTTGTCATTTATTCCTTCAACAAACATTGGTAAATACCTATTTTGTCATAAATTTTATGTGTTTTAATGTCACCTTCAGATCCTAAGCTGTGGGCTCTTAGTTCTGTGTCTCTGGGTGCAAGGTTTGGGACATAGTAGGTGCTCAGAATATAGTTATGGATTAACTGAAAATGATTACAAAAGAAAACTGTGTGCAGATTTTCTACCCAGACAAGTTTTCTGGAAGAAACAGCAGTAAGTAATTCAATATTGAACTTGTTCTGAAGGTCTTTAATCAGAGTAAAGGCTACTTTTACTATTGAAACTTTTTTTGGATGTCATTGTCTTCCTTTTCTTAGGAAGTAAGTATAATAGGGTGCTTTCTGAATGAGTCCATTTTTATTTAGAAATTTGAATATGCTAATTCTCTGGATACCACTCTGACAAAATTCAGTAATCACATTTTTTACAAAAGCTAATAAGGGGCAGGAGTTGTGGCTGGGAGGTGTGGACACTCCTTGGGACACTGGCATCCTGTATGGAGGGTCTGGGTTCAAGTTGCATCTCTGCTTCTGATCCAATTTTCTATTGGTACACAGCTTGTGAGGCAGCATGTGATGACTCAAGTCACCCACATAGGATCCCTGTCACCCACGTAGGAAATTTGGATGGAATTCCTTTGGATCCTGGCTTCCACCTAGTGTAGCTGGGATGGAGTGCTGTGGGCATCTAAGAATGAAAGAACTCTCACTCCCTTTCAGATGAAGACAAATACATATTATTTTTAAAAATTTTTTATTTTATTAATTTGAAAGAGAGTTACAGAGGGAGGCAGAGGCAGAGAGAGAGAGAGAGAGAGAGAGAGAGAGAGAGAGAGAGAGAGAGGTTCTCCCCTCCGCTGGTTCATTCCCCAAATGGCTGCAACGGTTGGAGCTGAGCCGATCTGAAGCCAGGAGCCAGGAGCTTCCTCCGGGTCTCCCAGGCAGGTGCAGAGGCCCAAGGACTTGGGCCATCTTCTACTGCTTTCCCAGGCTGTAGCATAGAGTTGGATCAGAAGTGGAGCAACCAGGACTTGAACTGGCACCCATATGGGATGCCGGTGCTTCCGGCCAGGGTTTTAACCTGCTATGCCACAGTACCGGCCCCAAATACATATTATTTTTTAAAAAGCTGATAAAAATAAATTTTCTAAATTTTCCAATTTTCCAAATTGCTGCCCCAGAAAACATTAAATCAGTATGGTTAAGTATGTAACTGTAGACATCCAAGCCATTGATAATGAAGTCTGAATAAAAGGAGTAAGGTAAAGGGGACTGTTTCTAAGGCAACACGACAAACTGAAGAAGTGGGATTTGGTAGAGATACTGTAGTTTCTGAAATGATTAGAGACAGAATTTGCAGAAATTTACTGATTCCCTGTCCTGGGCCCTTTACATCATTACCCAACTTCTCATCTGGGAGCTAATGAGATAAAGCATCCCAGCGCTTGCTAGAGAGGCACAGGAAGTTGCCTGGAGGGAAGGGAGTAGGGGTGGCAGCGGCAGAAGCCAAAGCTTCCGCCAAACAAAAGAGGAAAGCACTTCCGGTCACGCCATCGTCGCTGCCTTCTTCGTCAAGGTAAGTGTAAAGAAGGGGACTGATAATTCTCACAAATAAATCCTGCTCCCTTCGGGGAAACGTTGCTTCTGGCCTCAGCATGAGGTGGAAACAAGGTATATTCATTCTCAGAGTACAGCGTGTGAAGGATGCTTCTGACGCCTGTGGTTCTGATCGCCTCACCATCTCCTCTCCTCCTCCTCAGGGGAAGGGAGGCCGGCACCCGCCCCCTGCCCCCACCCTCGCTTCTGACTTTCGTGGTTCTTTTATCCTCCCGACTTCTGGTCATGCTTCACGTCCCCTCTTTATCCCGGGTCCTTTTCTCCGGTATTTCTGGTTGTTCCCTGTCCCACAAATCTCTCTTCCACTAATCCGCAGCTTCCGCCCGGTGCCCTTTTAGCCCCAGACCCTTGGCGAGCCCCTTCCTATCCTCTCAGCGGACATTCTTCCTTTCTTCTCTTTCCATCCCAGAACGAAGGGAACTTCAGAAAGTTCCAGGAATATGAAATTAAAAGATGCAGTTATTTTGGTACACAAATTTGATTCGTAGGTCCCCCCACCCATAATATGCATTTTCCACGAACTTTTTGAAAACTCTTATTTTACTCCCTTTGCTGCCTTTCGGTCTTTACTGTCTCTCCCCTGCAGAGGCCATTGGGTTATACATTTTCCAAAAGCAAGTATGTCTCAAATGTCGAGTTTGCTTTTCTTGTTCTTAAAAAAAAAGAAAAAAGAAAAGAAAAGAAGCAGAAATTTTAGAGCCTGAAGAAGGCATCGGGACTTGTTCAAATTATGTCTGTCTATTTATTTATTTCTCTCAACAAAATTATGCGCCATTTAGTTATTATTGCACTGGTTTCAACCCTCTAAGTGTTTGTATTGATTGACTGATTGATTGTGGTTTTTTTTTTCTAATGTTGGCAGAGGACAGAACTCCCAAAGTTTTGGAGGAGCAAACATAATGGGTTTTGCGTATACGTTGGTGTCAGCTTTAGAGATGGAAGCTTTCCCATCTCCCGTAAAACCATTCTTAGAGGAGAAGTGATTGACAAGCTTGAGGTCCAACCTCAGTTTATTACTTCACCAGTTAACTTTATTATACAAATCCTTTTCTGGTCTCTAGGGGCAACATTGAACAGTAAAGCTGGCAGGTTTTTTTAAAGATGGTTTCCTAGGCTCACTTTATGATTTTTATATAGTCTGCCCGTTGCAATGGGAATTTTGTCTCTTTGTGTCTTGAAATGTGAGGTGTATTTTTCTGTTCCATGTGTTATGCAAAATTTATCTTGGAAGAATATCAACTGAATTTATTCGCTTTTCTTTACCCATATGAACATTAAATTTGTGGTAAGGACAGGGTTTTTGTCAGGCTTTAGGAGGAATTTAGCCAAAGTTCTCCTCAGCAGTTAACTTCTTCCTCCTCCTGTAACTCATGTGTTTGACAGAATGGGCGATGACTCCCTTTTCTAGGGCAGATAGAATTTCAGTTCACTTAGATAGAATAAACAATGAGGTGGATTTCATGACAGCAGAACACATAGGAACTTTTAAAACGGTATTAGCAAATGTCTCTTTATTCACATTATTTTGCAACATTTATATGTCTTTCACACTGTTTTCAACCCACTGTGCACCCATCCATTTGATTTTTTTTTTTTGTGCTGAATAGCTTATATGTCAGACAGTGTTCTCAGAACGGGAAATACAACAATACAAAACAAAAGTAGATGTTATAGCTGAGAGACAATAAATGAATGCAGAGATCTTCAAAAAGTTCACAGAAATAGGCATTATCTTTTAATTTCCTTTTCCAGGAACTTTTTCAAGGCACCACTTCTATAAAATAAATTGTGATGGGGGCGAGCTGTAATGTTTTAGATAAGATGGTCAGGGAGCCCTCTCTGGTAGAGTGGCATTTCAGTACAGACCTGAAGGAAATGAGGATACAAATTATGCAGATTATTATTGGGAAAAAAATACTTTCATGCTGTGATCTCTCATTTGTCATTTACTCTGCTTCCTACAAATCTTTTGCCATCCCTGTGGTCCTCTAGTGGCCACTTTGCTGCATAACTTTAATTCAGCACTGCCAACTCAAATAACTCAATCCATCACAATTCCCTGTATTCTCTTCCACCTGGCTAGATTCTTGCTACCATTGAGATGAATTGTCACTTAACAGTCCCTTTAGGAAGGAGGCTGTATCTATATCTCTAGCCCCACCTAACCCCCAGTTTGTTTATTCCTGGTGCATTGTGTGCTATCCTATAGTAATATTTACCTACCTTTTTGATTGCTGTTACCACTGTTTGTTCATAATATTTTGCCCTTAGATGTTTGGTGTGGTAATTTGAAATTAATTCAGTGCTTGTCAGTAAGAGACAAACTTTTAAATATAGTTTCTCCACTAATGTTCATAATTGCTCTCTAAGGTCATTAGTCATTGTTGTCATTTCGCTGATGATAAAACCAAAACCCAGAGGTCTAGAATAACTTGCTAAACTGCTATATTTCATGCATTTAAAGTCCGTCAAACACTTAGTCCTGGTCAGATTCTCTCTATATCTCTATTAATGAGAAATACAAAAATATACAGACTATTTTATTGTTTTATAAGACATAATCTGTGTGCAGAAATTCCAGTTTTTGGAAACTTCCTGTCATAGATAGGAGTATCATGTACTTGGATTACATGCTAGTTGATAAATATTAGGAGCCATGAAATATGACTCTACTCATTTTTAATAAAGATTTAAACAAGCAGAAATCGAAAGAAGAGTACAATGAGCACTCATACTTTGAACCTAGAGTTAGCAATTATTCTTCTTTTTAAAGATTTATTTATTTATTTGAAAGTCCGAGTTACACAGAGAGAAAAGGAGAGGCAGAGAGAGAGAGATCTATCCGCTGGTTCACTCCCCAATTGGCCGCAGTGGCTGGAGCTGCGCTGATCCCAAGCCAGGAGCCTTCTCTGGGTCTCCCACACTCGTGCAGGAACCCAAGAACTTGGGCCATCTTCCACTGCTTTCTCAGGCCATAGCAGAGAGCTGGATTGGAAGTGGAACAGCCAGTACCGGAACCGGTGCCCTTATGGGATGCTGGCACAGTAGGTGGTGGTGCTACCTGCTACACCACAGCACCGGCCCCCAGCAATTATTCTTTTAAAGATGTATTTGAGGGGCCAGCACTGTGGCGCAGCGAGTTAACGCCCTGGCCTGAAGCTGTGGCCTCTCATATGGGCGCCGGTTCAAGTCTCAGCCTAACCTACTTTACTGTGCCTACTTTACTTTTACACCAGCCCCTCAGCGATTGTTAACATTTGCCATATTAGCTCATTTGCTCACTTGCTTTGTCTGTTCAACCATTTATCCGTCTGTACATCGACTCATTTTTTTTAAAAGATTTATTTATTTACTTGAAAGTCAGAGTTACAAAGAGAGAGGAGAGACAGAGAGAGGTCTTCCATCCACTGGTTCACTCCCCAGATGGCCACAACGGCCAGAGCTGCGCCGATCTGAAGCCAGGAGCCAGGAGCTTCCTCCCGGTCTCCCATGTGGGTGCAGGAGCCCAATGACTTGGGCCATCTTCTACTGCTTTCCCAGGCCCTAGCAGAGAACTGGATCGGAAGTGGAGCAGCCAGGTCTCAAACCGGCGCCCATATGAGATGCCGGTGCTTTAGGCCTGGGCATTAACCTGCTGTGTCACAGCGCTGGCCCTGACTCATATGTTTTTTGATCTTTCTATTTTGATGAAACCATTTGAGACTTACAGGCATTATTTTTTAGTAAACTTAATACATGCAAAAAAGTGCACATAACCTAATTATACAACTCAACATTTTCCAGAAAGTGAACATACCCGTGTATGTGTAATCAGCATCATGATTGAGAAATGAATATCATCAGTATTTAAAAGAACTTGACTGTGTTCCCTACTTGCCACAACTCCAGATCAATTACAGTCGTGGCTTTTGTCACCAAATAATAATTTTGCCTGTTTTTAAAATATATAAAAACGTAATAATATGTTTTGTATGAATTTTTTCTGTCTGAATAATTTGGTTTAACATTTTATTTTTGAGATTCATCTGTGTTACTGACTATAGAACTAATTCCTTCATTTTCATTGTTATACAGTGTTCCATGATTTGAATGTATCACAGTAGAGGTAGCACTGTTATTGTAGATAAGCATTATGGTTGTTTCACTTTTTGGCTTGGAAATAGTACTGTGAAGATTCTAGTTTGTGTCTTTTCATTATATGTGTAAACATTTCTGTTGAGAATATATTTGAGTAGAATTGCCTAATTAGTATGCATATGGTTAGCTTTAGTAGACACTGCCAGTTTTCCAAAGTGATTGTATTGAAACACTCCTAACAAATTTTTAAGAGTTCACGTCATCGTCTTTCCTTTTTTAAGAAAAAAGTAGCCATTCTAGTGGTTGTGAATGGTGTCTCATTGTGATTTTACTTTGTGTTTCTGATGACATAAACGAACCAGTCCATATGTTTGTTAGTCGTTTGGATATCATTTATGAGGTGCCTGTTCAAGTCCTTTGGCTTACTGATTTGTAGCTTTTTCTGTATTAAGAATGTGAATGCAGAATTGGATATTTGTATTGAAAACCTCAGTGGCTTGCATTTTCAGTCTTAATGGCTCCTTGGTAAACTGAATAATTCAATTTTGATATTATTAAATTAATCCTTTTTCCCCTTTATGGCTACTTCTGTTTTTTTTTTTTTTTAAGATTTATTTATTTTACTTGAAAGAGTTATGCAGAGAGAGAAGGAGAGGAACAGAGAGAGAGAGAGAAGGGGGGGGTCTTCCATCCGCTGGTTCACTCCCCAAATGGCCACAATGGCCGGAGCTGCACCCATCTGAAGCCAGGAGCCTGGAGCTTCTTCTAGGTCTCCTACGTGGGTGCAGGGGCCCAAGGGCTTGGGCCATCTTCCACTGCTTTACCAGGCCATAGCAGAGAGCTGGGTCGAAAGAGGAGCAGTCGGGACTCAAACCGGCGCCCTCATGGGATGCCGGCACTGCAAGTGGTGGCTTTTACCTGCTACGCCACAGCGCTGGCCTCGGTTATTTCTCTTTTGTCCTGCCTGAGATAGATCTTTGTTTTTCCTAAGGTCATGGAGATACTTTCCTATGTTATTGCTTAATTTCTCATATTTATATTTATAGTCTTTTTGTAATTGATATTTTAATATGTTGTCCATATAGGTATATGTAATGGCCCATTTTTTTTTATTGAAATAACCATCCAGTTAGTCTCAAACCACTTATTGAAACAGTCATTTTTCCCATTTGTAGTATAAGCTTTTTCATAAAAAATTACTGAATTACATATTGAAGTCTGGCTCTACATTGTGCTCAGTTCAGTTTGTCTATCCTTGTATGAATACCACTCTGTTAATTAAGGTAATTTTACAGTTTATGTATGATCATGCACATCCTCCAGCTTTAATTGCTTTTTTCATATAATGCCTTAATTATGCTTGGTCTTTTGATTTCCATATGCATTTTACAATTAGCTTGTCAATTTCCACAGAAATTCTTCACAGTACTTTGAGATGCCATTTAATAAATCAATTTGGGGAGTACATATTATGGCATAAATATTGTAACATTCATCTCCTAACATTAGGAACATTTTATAAATAATTAGTTATCTCACCAAAGAAAATTAACACTATTTCTCTGACACCATCTAATTCCTAATCTTTGAAAACTTTTATCCTTAAGAAGCCTTTTATAGCTGCTGCTGAAAAACCATTTTCTAGTCTAGATTAATATGTTACTTTTTGAGATTTTATGGGTATTGTTTTTTATTTTGTTAAACTTGTTAATATTTATGTATTTAGTACTCTATATTATGTTACTGTGCTTATTTCCTCTATAGGTCAGATTGTCTAGTCTAGTAGTAGGAGCTTTTTCACTTTGGCTTCTGTGTGTTTTCTTTTATTACATAAATTTTCAAATATGTTCAAGGTGGGAAATACAAAGGGTCTTTAAAAATTTTATGGATACTGATTTATGAAAGTGATTTAAAAATAGGTTTTAGGTTGATTCCATGTCTTAGCTATTGTGAATTGAGCTGAAATAAACATGGGAGTGCAGATAATTCTTTTATTTGCTGATTTCATTTCCTTTGGGTAAATTCCCAGGAGTGGAATGGCTGGGTCATATGGTAGGTCTGTATTCAGATTTCTAAGGTATTTCCATGCTGTCTTCCATAGTGGTTTTACCAGTTTACATTCTCACCAACAGTGGATTAGGGTACCTTTTCCCTGACATCCTTGCCAACATTTGTTGTTTGTTGACTTCTGTATGAAAGCCATTCTAACTGGTATGAGGTAAAACCTCATTGTGGTTTTTTTTTATATTTTATTTTATTTATTTGTCAGGTAGAGTTACAGACAGTGAGAGGGAGAGACAGAGAGAAAGGTCTTCCATCCACTGGTTCACTCCCCAAATGGTGGTGACAGCCAGAGCTGGGCTGATCTAAAGTCAAGAGCCAGGAGCTCCCTCCAGGTCACCCAGGTGGGTGCAGGGGCCCAAGGACTTGGGCCATCTTCTACTGCTTTCCCAGGCCATCAGCAGAGAGCTGGATTGGAAGAGGAACAGCTGGGACTAGAACCGACGCCCATATGGAATGCCAGCGCCGCAGGTAGAGGATTAATCTACTGCACAACAGAGTTAGCTCCTCTCATTGATTTGCGTTTTCCTGATGGCTAGTAATCCTGAGCATTTTTTCATGTGTCTGTTGGCCATTTGGATTTCCTCTTTTGGAAAATGTCTGTTTGATCTTTGGCTATCTCTTAACTGGGTTGTTTGTTTAGTTGTTGGGGAGTTTCTTGATCTCTTTATATATTCTGGTTATTAATCCTTTATCAGTTACATAGTTTGAAAATAATTTTTCACATTCTGTTGGTTGCCTCTTCACTTTCCTGAGTGTTTTCTTTTGCAGTACAGAAGCGTCACAATTTGATGTAATCCCATTTGTTGATTTTGGCTTTGATTGCCTGTGCCTCTGGGGTCTTTTCCAAGAAATCTTTGCCTGTGTGAATGCCCTGCAATGTCTTGCAGGGTTTCCCCAATGCTCTCTAGTAATTTGATGGTATCAGATCATAGATTTACATCTTTAGTCCATTTTGAATGGATTTTCATGTAAGGTGTAAGGTACGGGTCCTGCTTTATACTCCTGCATGTTTTCCCAGCACCATTTGTTGAAGAGACTGTCCTTGCTCCAGGGACTGGTTTTAGCTCCTTGGTCAAATATAAGATGCTTGTAGATGCTTGGATTGATTTTTCGTGTTTCTATTCTGTTCATTGGTCTATCCATCTGTTTTTGTACCAATGCCACGCTGTTTTAATTATAACTGCCTTGTAGTATGTCTTGAAATCTGGTATTGTGATGCCTCTGGCTTTGTTTGTGTTGTGTAAGATTGCTTTAGCTATTCGAGGTCTCTTGTGTTTCCATATGAATTTCAGCATCATTTCTTCTGGATCTGAGAAGAATGTCTGGTATTTTGATTTATATCACATTGAATCTGTAAATTGCTTTTGGAAGAATGGACATTTTGATGATATTGATTTTTCCAATCCATGAACATGGAAGATTTTTCCATTTTTTGTATCTTCTATTTCTTTCTTTCTTTTTTCTTTTTTGTTTTTGTTTTTGATAGACAGAGTGGACAGTGAAAGAGAGAGACAGAGAGAAAGGTCTTCCTTTTTCCGTTGGTTCACTCCCCAATGGCTGCTGCAGCTGGTGCACCATGCTGTTCTGAAGCCAGGAGCCAGGTACTTCTCCTGGTCTCCCATGCGGGTGCAGGGCCCAAGCACTTGGGCCATCCTCCACTACTTTCCCGGACCACAGCAGAGAGCTGGACAGGAAGAGGAGCGACCGGGACAGAATCCGAAGCCCCGACCGGGACTAGAACCCGGTGTGCTGGTGCCGCAGGTGGAGGATTAGCCTTTTGAGCCACGGTGCCGGCCCCTATTTCTTTCTTTAATGTTTTGGAATTCTCATTGAAAGATGTCTTTTTTTTTTTTTTTGACAGGCAGAGTGGACAGTGAGAGACAGAGACAGAGAGAAAGGTCTTCCTTTTGCCGTTGGTTCACCCTCCAATGGCCGCCGCGGTTGGCGCGCTGCGGCCGGCGCACCGCGCTGATCCGATGGCAGGAGCCAGGTGCTTCTCCTGGTCTCCCATGGGGTGCAGGGCCCAAGGACTTGGGCCATCCTCCACTGCACTCCCGGGCCACAGCAGAGAGCTGGCCTGGAAGAGGGGCAACCGGGACAGGATCGGTGCCCCGACCGGGACTAGAACCCGGTGTGCCGGCGCCGCAAGGCGGAGGATTAGCCTAGTGAGCCGCGGTGCCGGCCAAAAGATGTCTTTTCAAGGGTAGCTTCACTAAGCTGGTTTCCAAACAAGGGCCATTTATTGCCACTGGGTATTTTTCTCTCAAATCTCTTTTCCTATAAAGTTCTTCTATAGCTCCCCTTTAAATAAGACCATGAAAGTCATTATTTCTATAGAATGTCTCATATTTTGGATTTAGACATTGCTTTCTTTGTTTCTAACGGAGGAGACTTC